>NC_083581.1:2003564-2303564 GCF_027579695.1 Neoarius graeffei
ACCTGTTATTTCACAGTTTGTGACCCTGCCAACAATCAGCCAGATCAGAGGCAAGAGTATGGGCAAAATTGATGTTTTTTCTTTTTTCTTTTAAAATCTGGAAATATCGTAACCGACCAGCCTCCCCTGTTTGAAAGACTACCAGCCCCCACTGACACATACATTTTATTTATATATATATATGTTTTTGGTGCAATATCTACATAGGTGTATAGAGATCTTGCAGTCACGTGACCGGAAAGTACACAGCCACCATCTTGTCGGTAAAAAAACACCGCTGAATACTGCTGCATTCGTGTACAGAATGGATCAATTTCAACCGACAGACTACATGGGTCATTTTTCTAATGAACAGATAACTAGATATGTGTCTAAAATAAACGATCTACAGATTAGTGACCCTTATGGCTTACCGGATGTAGTTTTCACGACCGTGTCAGTGGATATTGAACTGCCAGCGGAATACCCAGACGTGTATAATTACCTCATTAACTTTCCCTCGCTGTTCAGTGGTGAAGCACTGCGTGCTTATAAATCTCTGCACAGTTATCTTTACAGAAATTCAGGATTTGTCATCGACTCAGATGTGGCATCTTGTAAACAAGAAAATAATCCTCACTGGACGGGTAAGTCACTTAAGTATTGAGTATAGCACTGACCAGCCGATTATAGAATAGAATAGAATAGAATAGAATAGAATAGAATAGAATAGAATAAGGTAATTCCAGCTGTAATTCCAAATCGTCCGTGTTGTTTACCATGGATCTGGCGTTGGAGAGATAGAGGCTTGGCAGTGGAGATTTGAGTAGCTGTTTTCTGAGCTTAGTCAACAGGCCGGCTCTGCAGCCTCGCTTTTGCTTCCGCTCCCGACGCCGCCTCCTTCGTTTTGCTTCCGATAACAATCCACGGAGACCCCGCTGGTCTCGCTATCTCGTCCGGAATGTTGTGCATGCGATGGAAATCGCTACCAAACCGTCATTTTCTGCTGGAAACCAATGTCCAGTAAGTCCATACGGTTGTAGTGGATATTGAAGTCCGGTACAGACGAACAACACGCAAAAATACACACAAAAAACAAAAAACGTGCACAGGTAGGGAGAGCTTGTAGCCGCAGCCGTTGTAGTAAAATTGTATATAGTAGGGTTTTCCAGAAGAAAAGGTAGAAGCAGAAGTAGAAGCAGAAGTAGAAGCAGAAGTAGAAGGCGGAAATATGGCGTTTGACCGACAAGATGGCGTCTGTCAGAATCTGGATCGGCTCTGACATCACATGCAAGTGCTCCATAGAGGCCCATTTCCAGCAACTCTCACTCCAGTGTTCTAATGGTACAATGTGTTTGCTCATTGCCTCAGAAGGCTAATGGATGATTAGAAAACCCTTGTACAATCATGTTAGCACAGCTGAAAACAGTTGAGCTCTTTAGAGAAGCTATAAAACTGACCTTCCTTTGAGCAGATTGAGTTTCTGGAGCATCACATTTGTGGGGTCGATTAAATGCTCAAAATGGCCAGAAAAATGTCTCGACTATATTTTCTATTCATTTTACAACTTATGGTGGGAAATAAAAGTGTGACTTTTCATGGAAAACACAAAATTGTCTGGGTGACCCAAAACTTTTGAACAGTAGTGTGTGTGTATATATATATATATATGAATATGCAAATCAGGAAACTCATCATCACATCAAATTATACGTTGGATTTAAAAAGCATATTAAAGGTGTAGTGTTGATGTGGTGAAGTTTTCTGTAAGGGGAGGAGTTTGTTTTCTGTAAGGGGAGGAGTTCTCAGTCACATGACGAACTGCTTTTTTCCCCCCTCTTATTAACTTCAAGAAAAAGAGAGCGAGGATTTTGTTGTTTATGTCTGTTTATAGCGGCTATAACGCAAATTAACATGAAAACAAAACCGTCCATAAAGACCTCACAGCACCAGGTTTCTAACACGGACTTAAACATGACGGTGTGAAGGTTTTAATACTCAGGTGATGAGCTGCTTCTCTGAGGACTTTAAACGGGTATTTAAACAGAATTTAGGATTTTTATTATTAAGCTGCTTCTACAGGTTTTAGATTAAATCCGACAGGAATGTGGACACTTTACAAAAAGTTCTGACACATTGTACTTTTTATGTGTTTATCCATCATCGACACCACGTCAGGGTTCAGGTGGAGCCAATCCCAGCTCACTTCAGGTGAGGGGCGGGGTTTACCCTGGGTGGGTCACCAAGCTATCACAGGGCCACACAGAGACAAAGAACCATCACACACACACACACACCAAATATACAGTACGAGCACATCAATCAGGCTCCGCCCCCACTCACACACTTATGTAAGTTTATACAGTATGACAAACTTATGTGAGAGAGAGAGAGAGAGAGAGAGAGAGAGAGAGAGAGAGAATAAACTTTATTGATCCCCTGTCGGGGAAATTCATGTTACAGCTTGAAAGTGAAAATGAGAGTGAAAGAGAGGCAAAAATGAAATGGGGGGGGGGGGGGGGGAACCCCACAGTGTCGAATAGAAATGCTGGATAATTACACACACACACACACACACACACACACACACACACACACACACACACACACACACACAGAGTTCTGTACAAAAGTCTGAGGCACATGTAAAGAAATGTTGTCGACCAAAAACAACTTAAAAAATAATGAAATGAAATGTTTCAACAATCAAAAATACTATAAACACTAATCAGTGAGCCATAATAAATGAAACAGAGTCAGTATTTGGTGTGAGACGACCCTTTGCTTTAAAAATAAATCCGTCTCAGGTCCAGTGAGGTCAGTTTTATGCGGAAATGATCTGTAGGTTTTCCTGAGCATCTTACAGAACCAGCCGCAGTTCTTCTGGACACTTTGACTGTCACACTCACTTCTTCATTTTACACCAAAACCCAGCAGCCTTCATTATGCTTTCTTTTTTCATCTGGAAAGTGTCTCTTATGGAACATGCTGCTCAGATACAAACTTTTTTTTTCTGCAACATTTAATTTTGTGCTGGAAAAAAGAAAATGTTTGGACTCTAAAATGCTTTTGTACTGACTCGATAATGTAGAAGATCATAGAACAGAAACTGATTGCAAAGTTTGTATGAAAAAAACAACAACAGGGGTGCTAAAACTTTTGCACAGAACTGTATATACATGCACAAACGCACACGCGCGCGCGCACGCACATGCTAAAAATATTGCACATACTGAATAGTGTGTGGAGATAAACTGCACAGGAAGTTGAGTGATGTATTAAAATAAATATTGCACAGTCGAATAAATATATTGAATAGAGAAATTTAGATAAACAGATCCTCCAGATCATTCATTCATTCCTCGGTTAGCACTTTATCCTGGTCAGGGTGGAGGGGGATGAAGAGTCTAATCCCTGGCTGTGGGATGGGAATAGACTCCGGAGAGAGCGCCAAGCACTCATTCACGCACTCATTCACATCTACAGGCAATTTATGTTTTTAAGAGATGGGACGGAACTAGAGAACCCAGAGGAACCCC
The DNA here is from genome assembly GCF_027579695.1 of Neoarius graeffei. Taxonomy (NCBI): domain Eukaryota; kingdom Metazoa; phylum Chordata; class Actinopteri; order Siluriformes; family Ariidae; genus Neoarius; species Neoarius graeffei. The sequence goes on from NC_083581.1 coordinate 2,007,083, forward strand.
ACACAGACACAGGAAGAACATGTGAAACATCTGTTCCATTGTGTGTAATGAGGATATAATGAATAAATTTACAGTAAAACAGTGATGAGACACACACACACACACACACACACTACAGCACTACAGTCAGGGACGGATCCAGCCCAAGAATCTGACACATGCACATTTGCAGAAATATTTTCACTAATTTTACCAGATCGTGATGGATTTTTGTTTTTAAGACATGCTAATATACATTATCAAGTCAACACACCGTGTATGATGACGATGCTTCATTTATTAACATCATACTATTTGAGCAATGTTTTTGTATTGCACACACAAATCACATTTAAAGGAGAACTGAAGGCAAATTTATCATCAAAATTCTATTTCTCATTTTATTAAATATCGGAATGAATTTCTGATCGCTATTTTGTCGCTGCTATAGCAAGTTATGAGTGTTTGAAATATGCTCTGTAATATATCAGTCCGTATGTCAAAGCAATGGGCGTAAACGAGATTCGTTGAGACCTGTGCGAGACATCGTAGGACGGAAGTAAAACGTACAGCGGGAATCAAAGTCACTAACATCTACCAACGTTGTCAAAAGATGCGCGTGCCCTCTTTCGAATGCTGACGTAATCTTTGTTTGTTTTGATAGCAATCAGGAAAGTTTGAAAAAAGTCGGCAGTAATCGTCATTTAAACTCGTTTTTTGTGCAATACTTCGTTTGGAAAACAGTTTTCAAAATGGCGGCACTGACACCTGGCTGACACTTCACGTTTCGAAGTCTCGCACAAGTCTCGTGAAGATCGCGCGGATAAGCGACGCCTGACGTGGACCAAACGAACTAAATTCAACACGGCTAAAAACCCAATAGGCCAATAAGTATAATATTTAATTGCAATTAGTTGCCAATACGAGTCACGATAGAAGGTTACTAAAACCAAAAACATAATTGAATAACACGTTAATTAAGAAATAAAGCAAGTTTAAAAATGACTTCAGTTCTCCTTTAATGATTAATAGAGTATTATTCAAATATTTTAGCATAATGACAAAGTGGTCAATTTCAGTAAGCAAAAACATATTCTAACCAACAGGAAGCACATAACAACAAACCAGTTACGGGAATCTCCCCTCCCCAAGTCACCAATTAAGATATTATGAGCTCGCTAAATATTACATGTACCAACACTTACCAGTGTTTTTATCAGTGTTTATTATTTACAATGGATATAATTTCATTAGTGTCGCTCTAGGTACGTTAATGGAGCAACACATCATACTTCCATCGAAGAATGTACGTTCTTCTCAGTATGTACGCCTGTGGAGATAAATCAGCCTGCTTACCCAGGCAAGGACGCTTGGCGTGGGTAAGTCTTCTTTTCATAAGTTTTAAACTTTGTCCCTCTATCAACATGATCAAGAGACACATGTACACACATCATCATTAGCTAGGCATTCATAACACTGATATTATAAACTGTTATATAGCTTACCGTTGACTGTATTTCTTGATGAACAATGTTTCAAGTATCCCTTTTTTCAATGTTTTCATCGCCATTGTCACCAATTGTTCTGCTGTTAATGCACCATCAAGCTAGTGGTAGAATGATCTCTTTCTGGAGCATTGTATTGGTTTGACCTCGATTCTTTGTCTCACATCACGCTATACAAAGCATCGTGAGAATACAGGCAATTAGGCCAGGGAAGCATCACCACTTACCACAGGTGGTCAGATCCTGACCCATTTGTCTGTTGATTGAGCGTGGTTATAGCCCATGTAGCTGGCTAGCGGTAAAATAAACAAACGCCCTGTGACTGATGCCAAGTGGTGCACATAGATTTCTGACCAATGCACATGCATCAGTCTAGATCTGTCCCTGACACTGGAACTCAGAGCCCCAAACCTGTTCCAGGATGATGATGCTCCTGTACACAAAGCACAGGAGCTCCATGAAGACGTGGTGTATGAAGGTTGGAGTGAAGAACTCGAGTGTCCTGCACAGAGCCCTGATTGAACTCAACCTCACTGAACACTTCTGGGATGAACTGGAACTGGAGCCTCAACATCCCAACATCAGGGTCTGATCTCACTAATGAGCACAAATCCCCACAGCCACACCCCAAAATCTAGTGGAAAGCCATCCCAGAAGAGAAGAGAAGAGAAGAGAAGAGAAGAGAAGAGAAGAGAAGAGGCGCTCATTATAACTAAAGGGGAATAAACCTGGAATGGGATACGATGTATGTATGTATGTATGTATACATATGTGTTTATGCTTATGTGTATATGTATGTATGTATGGGTATGGATATATGTAAATTACATTTAGTTTTTTCTAAATACAAAGTCAGAAATACATTTTATTTATCTATAAGTATCAGGCATGAGCATCTAGACAGGTAACAAGGAAGCTTGTTATTGTTATTGATTATTTAAGGAGAAGGGGTGGGAGTTTATAAGTTTTACTTCTTCTCACCCCTTTTCGAATATGTATTTCTATGTATTATGTTTAAATGTTTATTTTATTTCTCTTTTTATTATTTTGCTTTTCATATTCGAAATAAATACTTCAATCAATCAATGGTCAGGGGTGCACATACTTTTGACCATATAGTTTATTTGCTTTTTATTATGCCTCCGCCACCTTAAGGTGCAGGAGGCATTATATTTTCAGGTTGTCCATCTGTCCATGCGTCCGTGCATCCGTCCATCCCGAAACCTTGTGAACACGATATCTCAAAGGCTAATGAAAGGAATTTCACCAAACTTTCAGCATTTGTGCATTTTGGGACAAACATGAACGGATTAGATTTTGAGATCAAAAGGTCCAAGGTCAAGGTCACTGTGAGGTCAAATGTCTGTCCGAAAACCTTGTGAACACAATATCTCCAAGGCAAATTAAAGGAATTTCACCAAACTTTCATCATTTGTGCATTTAGGACAAACATGAACTGATTAGATTTTGAGGTTAAAAGGTCACAGGTCAAGATTACTGTGAGGTCAAATGTCCATCCCCAAATCACAACTTAGTAAGGCGTTCTGAAAGAAACACTGCAGCTATATGGAGCTGAACATGACTGAGGGATGCAGTAAAGATCAGCGCTTTAAACACAGTGTACAATATCTTGGAAACAGAAAATCCTACCAGGAAGGAAAGATCTGGAGTTTTTCAGGTTTGGGGAAAAAAAAAAGTCTGAAAGATGAAAAGAAAAGAAAGAGAAAGAGGACTGAATGGAGTGACAGACTGGGTGAAAACCAAAGGGAAGCTGAAAGATGAAGAAAACAAAAGTGAAAGAAAGACGAGTAGACTGGATCATTAATGGTACAGACAGAGACACTGCTGCCAAAACACCTGGAAAACACCTTCAGACAGGAAGGAAGCTCGTGACATTTGACCTTGCTGTGACCTTGAGCCTGTGTGGATCAATTCCAAAATCTAATCAGTTCATTTGGTTATAATGATGATTCCATAGAAATCATGCAAATGCTCATGAGATATCACACTAATGAGATTCTCAGACAGATGCACAGACAAACAAACCCCAAAACAACCGAGTGATGGCGGTATAAAAAAAAGAAATGAAAGAAAAGGAAAACCAGGAAAAGGAAGAAGAGTAAAAAGAGGTGCTCCTCTACCTCAATCAGCTTCAAAACTGAGAAATACATCACATCTCGTTATCTCTAGCCGCTTTATCTTTCTACAGGGTCGCAGGCGAGCTGGAGCCTATCCCAGCTGACTACGGGCGAAAGGCGGGGTTCACCCTGGACAAGTCGCCAGGTCATCACAGGGCTGACACATAGACACAGACAACCATTCACACACTCATTCACACCTACGCTCAATTTAGAGTCACCAGTTAACCTAACCTGCATGTCTTTGGACTGTGGGGGAAACCGGAGCACCCGGAGGAAACCCATGCGGACACGGGGAGAACATGCAAACTCCGCACAGAAAGGCCCTCGCCGGCCACGGGGCTCGAACCCAGGACCTTCTTGCTGTGAGGCGACAGCGCTAACCACTACACCACTGTGCCGCCCTTGAGAAATACATATTTAGGAATATTTTAATCAGAACTAGAAACTGAAACAGATTCAGTCTTTCAGTGAATGAGTCACTAAATGAATAAATGAATCAGTGTCACTCACTGCCATGCACTGAATCATTTCTTAGTTTTTGAGCTTTGCTATAATAAACCTCTATTTCTACAAAATATCCACAACAACTTTATTTCATACAAGTTTATTTATTTATTTATTTATTTATTTTAACTTACGACCAAGTTTCGCATCTCAATTGTTCAGTGAATCAGTTGAGTCTTTTGAGTCATTTGAGCTCATTTAGTCCAGTGTGTGCAGTAGGAGTGTGTGCTGGGCCGGGTGTGAAAAATAATTCATCTAAACACAAACATTATAAGATTACACAGAATACAAATGATACACAACTCACGTTGTTCAAATTAGTGAACGAATCATTTAACTGAAGCGAATCAAATGATTTGAGTCACTGAAATGACTTTTTTTTTCTACATGGGAAATTCATTAATTCCAAACTCTCACTGTTTCGTATTCACGTGTTTGTGTGTAGTTTTCATTTGGTTGCCATGGTTTTGTTCATTTTCTGACACAAGCCCCACCCCTTATTTCAAAAGCGTACGATGGGATCATGCGAAAGGCGTCCATTTCTGCAAATACTTTTTTCCTTTCTATTTCCCCCCCAATCAGACAGCTATGTACAGTCAAAAATTACTCGTTTATGTCACATGACACACAAAATAACTCGACCATAAACAAAACAAGCAAAATTATTGAGCTTAAATGAATATCTGAATATCTTTTTAGTTCTAAAACTCAACGATTCACTAAATTCCACTGAATCTAAATCCATCTCTGGGTTCCTGTCAAGCTGCTTTGTGACAATGATGAGTATTAAATTGCTCTATAAATAAAACTGAATTGCACTGAATCATTATGGATCATTAGAACAGAGGTGTGTGTGTGTGTGTGTGTGTGTGTGTGTGTGTGTGTGTGTGTGTGTTTCAGATACAAATTTTTATCCACATTCAGTTCGCACAATCAACTTGATAAATTAGACTAAATTGTGATTAGTATTTAAAAGCCACTTTACTTCCTGATTCCTGACTGTTCGACTTAAGAAGGTCCACAATCTCACACACTCTGGAGAAAAATATACAGAATTATAATGAATAAGGAACATGAAACAGTGATGTGAAATATAACTCACCATCATGGACCTAAATGTTGTGAATTCAGCTTTAACAGGAAGTCATGAAACTCTGTTCACTCAGATGGTGGGTGTAGAAACACCTGATTGAGTCATGGATCTGTCTGTAGTCTGACACCAAACAGATCCCCACAGATTCCCTTTTTAAAAACCCGAACACATGAGGATGAACTAAACTCAATTTATAAAAATAAATAAATTCAGATGTTCCACAAAGTTGAGCTGGTTTTTTTCCCCCCTCAAACTCTTTCCAAGCTGTGAGTCAGGGAGGAGAACACTAGACACCGGACACACACGGCGTAAATAAATTATTCTCGCTCCTGCGTCAGATTGGATCAGGTCACATCGGGTTTCTCGGGTTCTCAGAGTCACAGCTGATCCTGCACGACCGACACGAGGGCTTAAATACAAGAAAAACTTCAACAACTGCACCAAACCATCCTCTCGCTCACCTCCCCAAATCCTCCCTGATAAAAACGTAAAACCAGGACGTTCATCAAACGGAGAAGAACCACATGGCGAGTGTTACAGAAAGAGATCGAATTTCATCATGACGTCACGTTCAGAATGTCAGCAAGTCAGTGAAGAGATTTAGTGAGTTACTGCAGAACTTCCTGTAGAGCAGATCAAGGAGAAGGAGGAGGAGGAATGTGTTTAAAGCAACGATTAATGCAATATTACAGATTAATTCTGTTCAAAACGCTGGATTTTATTCATTAAAAAAAGCCTTAAAGAGCTACTCATGAACACTGTGACAAAAACATCTTAAATAGAATCGTCTCGTTTAGTAAAAACAAAAGAAACATTTCACTGTTGGGGTATTCCTTCCAAAAAAAATTTTTTTTTAAATTACAGAGACAGTGATGTAAGGTGGGGTTTATTTGATTGACTGCCAGGACACATCATTGTCCTCATACCCTGACAAACACACCCCTCTAAAATCTCATGGAAACTCATTATCTGCGCTGTGAAGCATGGTGGCGGGAGCATACAATTTAACTTCAGAAAATCTGGTAACATTCATTTAACAATCACAACCATATGATAAAAGGTATGACCACAGCGCTGTTAAATTCTGCATTCTGATTGGTCAGAAGGTGTTGATTAATTTCTATAAAAGTAGTGCAGCTGCAAATTACAGATTTATGTATAATTAATTAGCTTGTTCTAATGCTTTATCATTTCTATAGTAACAGATTATTCCAGTGTTGTAGTCGAGTCACTAAACCTCAAGTCCGAGTCCAGTCTCGAGTCCCCAGTGTTCAAGTCCGAGTCATTAAAGAAAATTTCGAGTCGAGTCCGAGAACAAGACTCCACCCGCACCATGTGACGGTGTCTGTTGCTGCCTTTACGTGAAAGCGTCTCTGCTACTGTGTCGGACTAACGTTCCTGCTCCACTGCTCCATTTTAGTTAACAGGCTACAGATAAAAAGCTTGTTCATCGCTCAGCAAGCCCCGCCCACTATCAACAGGGCAAATAACATGAGAGAGGGTTAACACTAGCTAGTTCATCACTCAGCAAGCCCCGCCCACTATCAACAGAGCAATGAACATAGCGCGTCACTTCCTTCTCTGGGTGGAGTTTTACCAAATGAGGATTGAAGTTCGAGGTCGTCCCCGTCGTCTCCTCGATAGTTCTTCTACATATGGAACACATCGCAGTGCATTTTTTCCCACTGCATGAGAAGTCTGTATAAGCAAAGCGGACAATCCTAGCGGCGTCTCTCCAGGAATTTTAGTGCCGTTAACAGTAGTTTGTTCCTGAACATGATGTATGAACAGGTGAATGTGCTTCTCTTGCACAAAATTTGTATAAAAATTAATGTAGATATAAATATCTTATGGCAAATTATTATGGCATGTTACAAAAAGTAAAGAAAAAATCTGAGTCCTCGTCTCCAATTTACGAATCTGAATGCAGTTAGAGCACGAGTCCGAGTCATCAGTGCTCAAGTCAAGTCATGAGTGTTTAAAATTAAGACACGAGTCGGACTCGAGTACTCCAAGCCTGGATCATTCACAGGGACTTGTACAGAGGGTGTTTCAAATAAACAGATTTTAAAAATCATTTTCTGGAATATGTAATGTTTTGGAAGGAGTCTCCAGTGTCAGTGCTATGTAACAGTCAGAGGTGAAGCTGGAACTTTAAATTTTCCAACATTTTCAGAACAGAGGCGTTTACACTTCTTCTTTAAAGTTTCTTGGTAACATGATGGAACAAGCTGTAATTTATTATCTTATTAACTTCAAAAAGAGACTAGTGAGGAGAGTCAATCTTTAACAACACATTAAACACACACACACAGTATATCAATACAAAAGAATGGCCCTAAAATAAAACAAACATGCGCAAATCCAACTAATACAGACCCGTGAGAACTTTAAAACGTTCAAATGTTTTCATAAAACACGTTTCTGACACGGGCGGCACGGTGGTGTAGTGGTTATCACCGTCGCCTCACAGCAAGAAGGTCCGGGTTCGAGCCCCGTGGCCGGCGAGGGCCTTTCTGTGTGGAGTTTGCATGTTCTCCCCGTGTCCGCGTGGGTTTCCTCCGGGTGCTCCGGTTTCCCCCACAGTCCAAAGACATGCAGGTTAGGTTAACTGGTGACTCTAAATTGAGCGTAGGTGTGAATGTGAGTGTGAATGGTTGTCTGTGTCTATGTGTCAGCCCTGTGATGACCTGGCGACTTGTCCAGGGTGAACCCCGCCTTTCGCCCGTAGTCAGCTGGGATAGGCTCCAGCTCGCCTGCGACCCTGTAGGACAGGATAAAGCGGCTACAGATAATGAGACGAGATGAGACGTTTCTGACACACAGACGGTGTGAGCTCTTACCTTTTAGTCCTTACAGAGATGCACTGCTTCCACATGCCACTCCACAGAGCTGAAACATCGCTCACCACGACGCGCGACATCTTCCACGCAGGGAAACAAGCAGATGTATTAAATACAAAAACGTCTAAATCTGACACACAGGTGGCATTTCTCTGAAAATAAAGCTCTCGTCTAGGAAACTGCTTCCTCTTTCTCTGCACTTTCCACAGATTTCATCATCGCTCGTGACAGAAAATGAAAATTTTATTCTCCTGCTGGAGTTGTTCCTCTTGTGTGGGCTGAGAGGTTAGCCGAAAAAAAACTCCAAGGTTATTTTAATAAATGTAAAACAACAACAAGAAAAAAAAGAAAAGAGAGATGAGAGTAATTCCTTCTTCGATGAGATCGTATTTTCCTTCTTCCACCCTTTTTTTCCTGCAAGTTTTCCTCCGTCTGACCTTCATGGAAATGTCCTGCATGTTCCAACAACAACTGGAACCGGGTACAGATCCAAACACGCCTCGCCTTGGCCCTCAGAGGAGGAGCCGAACGCTGAGCTCCAGAGGTTGGATGGGTTAAAACGAGGCTGGACTTAAATTCAACCATAACACAAACACAGAAACACCAAGCACAGGCGTGTTATTGTACAGCGAGAAACGGAGTACAGGAGTGCCGTTGTTCTCGCAGGCCGCGATGGAGTTACGTTTAATGTGTCTACGGTTCTGGAAATGCCATTTCTCTACAGCAGAATGAGGCCTTTCAGACTTTACACCACCACAGCTGTAATGAAACGACGTAATGGTTCGAACTCGCCTGCAGATACAGAAACAGTGTGAGCAAATCCCTGCTGAGAAATTAAACCTGGATTACACTCAGAACCTGCTAAGTGGAAAAGAACCTCCATTGTGTTCAGCTTTATAAAGCAATGTGAATTTTATTTTTAGTTTTTCATACACCATGGCACAGTGCTGTTGATTAATTCTCTATAACAGCAGCTCAGGTTTAAATTAACGCTCTGGATCTGAATGGCAACAGTTCATTCACAGGGGCGTGTCCGGCGAATGCAAACTGACTACAGACAGAAAGGAAAGACACTGCTGAAGGAAAGACTGTTTACAGCTGCTATAAGAGATCTGACAGCAAGAACGAACTTGTTTAGTGACTATTATTGTGTAAAAAGTGTGTCCTTTTTGCTGCGGTTTAAGAGGAGCAGCAAAAACAGCAGCAGCAACACACCTCCAACCCAAGTGCTTTACTCCGTTCTTAAAATCTAAAACACAAGTCAAACAGGATGGAAAAGTTATAAATGCTTCGAGTGAAGCCGTACACACAGCGTTTAACAATTTAGCCTACAACCCCAAAATCAGAAAAAGTTGGAACAGTGTGGAAAATGCAAAGGAAAAAAAAAAGCAGTGATTTCTAAATGTGCTTTGCTTTTTATTTCATTACAGACAGAATGGACCTCAGATATTTCATGCTTTGTTGGTCAACTTCATTTCATTTGTTAATATCCATCCATTCCTGCGTTTCAGTCCTGCAACACATTCCAAAAAAAGTTGGGACGGGGAAATTTAGAGCGAGTGATGAGGTACAACTATTAAATAATGATGTGATTTGAAACAGGTGACTGTAAGCAGGGTTTGATACTAAACAGTATCCAGGAAAGGCCGAGTGTTTGAGGAGTAAAGACGAGCTGAGGATCTCCAGTTTATCAACAAATGCATGAGAAAATTACCGAAATGTTTAAAAACAATGTTCCTCAAAGAAAGATGGGAAGGGATTTGGATATTTCACCCTCTACAGTGCATAATATCATTAAACCATTCAAGGAACCTGGAGGAATTTCGGTGTGTAAAGGGCTCAAGCCTAATCTGAACCCCCGTGACCGCCGATCCCTCAGACGGCATCAAGAACCGTCATTCATCTCCAGCTGATAGAACCACATGGGCTCGGGATTACTCTGGCAAACCTTTATCAAGCTACATACAATACGGAGTTACATCCACCAACACCAGTTACAACTTTACTGTGAAGCCTTAAGGCCAATTTATGCTGACAACGCAGTCCTCACAGATGGCGTCGCAGATGGCGTCTGCGTAGCCCCCCCACCTTCGCAGACGCTCTGCACGCACCTCCCAAAAATTGTGACCACCGCAGAAGCCTCTCAGACAGCGTCGCAGACAAGAGGGCTCTGATTGGTCCACTCTACATCCGCTGTACATGCACTTCCGCTTCCCTACTTTCCCGGTTTGTTTTGTTTTCACGACCGCCATTTTTAAAAACACGAGCGAAGATGGAGCAGCACGAAGAGCGGTTGATCGAGGAAGTGAGGAAGTACGTACATCTATACGACTCCAGTTCTAGTCATTATAAGTAACCGGAGGATAAACACTCCACTAACCACACCCACCAACTACTCCTAGCGACTTCGCGCCCCCTTGTGTTGTGGCGGTGAATAACATCGCGCACGCCTATTACTCCCCGCTCAACGATAAATTACAACTGTCTGCGAAAAGCTATCTGCGAAAGCCTTGTCGCAAGAGCATGCAGAGGCCTTAATGCTAACTGTGTCCAGAAGCGCCGTCAACTTCTCTGGGCTTGGAGGCGTCTGGGATGGAGCATCCAGACTGTTACAGGAACGAGTCCAAAAGCCAGGGTGTGTCATGGTATGGTGTTGGGTCAGTGCCCTTGGCAAAGGTAACTTACACTTCTGTGATGGAGCTTTAATGCAGAAAAGTCCACTGAGATTTTGGAGCAACATCTGCTGCCTTCAAGACGACGTCTTTTCCAGGGAGATTTCAACAAGACAATGCAAAACCACATTCTGCTCACATTACAAAGGCGTGGCTGTGGAAGAAGACGGCGTGTCCCCTCTGTCCCCAATAGAGAATGTGTGAAAAATTTAGAAATGATAAATATGACAGTGACGACCCCGAACTGTTCCACACCTTCAGACCTGTTTACAGGAAGAACGGGACAAAAATAACACCTGAAACACTTCATCACTTGGAGTCTTCAGTCCATAAACAGCTTTAAGTGTCGGGAGAAGGAACGGGAACATTATAAAGTGACAAATGATTTATTGGAACAACTTTTTTGAAATGTGTTTCAATAAAATCCATGAAGTAAAACATCAAATAAATGTGCTGTTGTACTGTTTTGAGTGAATACAGGTCACAGATTATTTACAAATCACTGTTTCCAGTTTTAATTTCAGTTTGAACAAACCGTCCAAACTTTTTCTGATTTGGGTTTGCAATTTTCTCCAGATTTTTTTTTTTGTGCATTTTTTTTTTTTTACAACAGAGAGACATTTAAAATATGATGAGGTCAAATGAAAACCTTCATAAACACCACTGCATCTGAACACTCATACTTCCATACTGTCAATACGCAAAAAGCAGTATATATGGTCTCTGAATACTCCGTGGGCATTGAACAGGAGTTGAACGGTACCTGGATGATCTACTACAGCCGTAGGGTGCAAATGTGCCACAGTACACTACACTACGCTATCCCATAATTCAGCTGGAACCTCCGAATAACCAAAGAGGAAGAATTCCCCTGGGGGAAATGGAGAGAAGGTGGTGGACTGAAGTGAAGCCGGTTGTTGCGGCGATAGACAACTGTACCAGGAATAATTGTTTACTGTTTAAATATCACAGCATGTGTGCGTTAACATCATCATCGGTGAACATCCGAATCAGAGGACGGGTAATTTACACCATTTTGGTCTTTTTACTGCAATAAAATGATATAATTTCATGCAACACTTGTCTGTGTGGAACAGTAAATCAGCAGAGATGATTCGATCCTCCCTCGGAGTCAGGTTAACAAAGTGACTCTCTTTCATGAGAGCAGAAGAATGTGTGTAAAGACCATAAGAAAGAGTGAATTTTACATTTAATATCAGCAAGGCAGTTTGTATTTCAGCCACAATGCAAAAGAATTCCTCATGTAGTGTGGCATCCCACAGGGTTCTGTTTTAGTCCCGCTGTTATTCTGTCTTTCTACAGAGTCTTTTAGACAGCTCATGCACAGAGATGATGATGATGATGATGATGATGATGATGATTCACTTCCGGATGACAACATGCTCAAATTCCAATAATAAATAAAGTAATGTCTGAGTCTGGAACAACTGCAATAAATTTGAGTTTAGCAAACTTTGAGATCAACAAGCTGAGAAAATGCCACGTTGGGACGGAATTACAGGAAGTTAAATTTCAGCCAGTTTCACGGCTGCAAGTTTCTACAAATTTACACTGTTTCAACTCGTACAAAATGTTATAAATGGATATGGTGGAGACGTGCATATTTAATTCATTTTTAAATAAACTTGATTTTTTTCCTAATTTAATCCCCAGCTTTTCCATTTTTGATGTTGGAAATGATCCACATGTCAACTTTATGGGAAATAAATCCTTAAATCAGCAGCGTAGCTTGTTTTGGAGTCAAATGCAAAAGAAATTAATGAAAATAACATTAACATGGCGTCCCACAAGGTTCTATTTTAAGTCCGCTATTGTTCTTTCTTTATACACAGCCTTTTGGGCATTTAATGCACAAGTATGATGAAGATAAAGGTATTGATGTTACACAATATTATTTATTCATTGTTTTGGAGAACAATGTGCCCAAAGTGTGCTTTAAATCCAATACTACAAAATAAATAAAACTAAATTTAAAAAAAAAAATTCACATAATTACGTTTGTCATAAAATTAATTATAATCATGAAATTAACTTAAAAATAAAAACAAAATAGTAAAAATATAATATTTTTAAAGTAACAAAATGCAATAATAATTATACAGTCAAAATATAACTGTACATTTACCAACCGCTCACAGAAAACCCTCGTATCCTGGAGAGTCTCAGCGTGAGACAAAAATGGAATGCAGGCCATTAAATTAATTTCTGTCCTGAACTAAAGATCAGTTCTAAAAATACATTCAGCTCAGTGCTTTACTTACCTTTTAAAAAAGCCACTTGGAGGCTGCAGACACAGAAACTGCCAATAATCTAAGCACAGAGCTTTGAACCGTGACATCATCAGGGATTCAGCGCCTCGTGGTCAGGTAGTGAAATGAGAAATATCCATCAGCAGCAGCAGCCAAACATGGACTGAAAATTCCTCGTACACCCGAGAGCGCGCTTAGCGGTTACACCGAACGCCTGCTGGGCTGAATGGCCATGCCTGCGCCTCACTCAAGTGCTCCATCCCGAAATCCTCCTCAGTGTGCTGGGACTGGAGTGCAGGTTCTTCTGAGGAACAGCTAAAACATTCCCAGATGCATGTCGTGGAATTCCAGGTCAAGCCACACGTTCACTCTGAGATTCATGGATGAGCTTCATCCATCACATGTAGATCTTCTACACGTGCATGTGTGTGCACCACTCCTGTCCCTCAGGTGGTGAACATCTGCAGAAGACCACCACCACCATACAGGAGAACAGGAGAACTGGTCCTCCTCCTCCTCACCGTCACTCTGCAGTCAAGCGTCTCCCGGCTTCTCGTGAGTGATTCTCAGATTCTCTGCAGCCGAAAGCTCGGCTCTCAGACATGCCAAATTCCCGGTTGCCAGGCAACACCATCACTACTGAACTTGCAAATGATTGGCTGACAGCTGCTGATTGGCTGAAATGGTCAGAGAGGTGGGGCCTCCTGCATCTCCTGCACAATGATGTCATTGGAACAGGAGGAAGAGATGTTGGTCGTACTACATGTGAAATTTATCCCTGTGCCGCAGTTTTGCATAATAATCATCTACAGACGCCTCGGAAAGCTGATGGAGACGTGTTTAATATTTCAGAGACGTGAAACACGAGACGATTCAGAGTTTAGTGGAGAAGTGAAATTTACAAAAATTATCTTGTGCTAAAAGAGGAAATGAATTGAAATTATAGTTTAAACAGCTTTAACTGGAAGTCAGTTTAAACTTTGCGCCCCCCCCCCCCACACACACGTTTATCATCATTGTACTCCCGAGACCTGAACTTCATCATGATCATCATCATCCATTTATAATTCCAATCCACTTTAACCCATTACTCAACCGTGTGAGCAGGACTGGCTGATTAGTATTTTTTAGCCTGGATTTTTATCTTTAATTTCTATAACTGTAAACAAATACAAGGCGTCTGTGCGTCCACAATTTTCACTCCGGTTAACAGGTTTACTACGTTACCCACAATGCTGTGCTGATGGAGTTACAGTGAGATTTAACCCTCACTTCATGTTTAGCTAAAGATAGCGATGCAGCAGCGCTTTAGTGTTTCCGTCTGTCCAGCTCTCTCACCCTCTCACCTCTACCTCCAAAGCAATCGCACTAACACTGCAGTCAACATCAACACACTCGTCACATCGTTAACTAACCGAGTCAAGTCTCAGCGTCCAACAGCTGCAATGCATTCTGGGACTTTGAGTCCAGCGTTTGCTCCAACAGTCTCTCTGACTTCTACAGGGGACCTCTCGTTAATAGGATGTTAAATGATGGTGAAATAGTGAGAAAGAAAAGAAGTAGTTTTGTTTTAACAACAATAACAACCACGCCTGGGACACGCCCACTACAGTGGCGGCTGGTAGTCTTTCAAACAGGGGAGGCTGGTCGGTTACAATATTTCCAGATTTTAAAAGAAAAAAGAAAAAACACATCAATTTTGCCCATACTCTTGCCTCTGATCTGGCTGATTGTTGGCAGCGTCACAAACTGTGAAATAACAGGTTCTTTTGGCCCATTAGCCTACTGTCCAATATACATGATGGTGGTGTTGGGGGGGAGGGGTATATTTTAGCATTTTATATTTTAAAATTGTGGCATGTTGTTTAAAAATTGATCATTATTGAAAGCAGCTCTTTGTCAGGAACCTCAGCAGTAACAGCAGAGTGTTCTGGAATAGGCACAAGCACTGACCTTGGGGAGCCAAACATAGAGCTGGGTGCCACACATTTCATTCAATGACACTTTCCCTATATTTTACTTATTTTGACTGAGAAATGTTTTATTGACAATTTTGATAACCCTTCACTTTTAATCCAGGTCTGTAGTGTGAAATGTTCTCGGCTGTGTTTTTGTTTAAAAATGTTTTCCAAATTGTAGCGGTGTTTAATTCATATCCAGAAAAATATATATTCCAATATAATATACTCAGCATAAACATTTTAAATAGATTCTATATTTTTGGTCCATCCATGACATATTACTAAAGTAGCCTATTTACTGTTGTTGATGTGGGTCACTTGCTGTTAGCCAATTCACTTTCTCGTACCAGGAGAGCTGAAAGGAACGAGTATTATTCCCTACCTTTTTCACCAAGTCAATTTGAGGCGTTGGTCTACCCTGCTCTTTAATTTTAATTTTTTCCTCGAAAGGAAGACTGGCAAATGGCTTCGCCAAAATTAAATCAGCAATGCTTGGCATCCGTGCGCAGCTTTCTTGCTAGCTGACTAGCCCCCTCAAGTTCAAGTTCAGTCACTCAAATAAATGACATTTCTGGAACTAAGATAGCAAACTTGACAACACTATATTTACACTTTATTTACAATGAAAATATATACAAACTAAAAAAGCTGGTAGAAACCGTATGTAATGAATGAAATCGAAATGTAAGCTGATCTCTTACAATACACCACAGCACTTGCGAATCCGCATGGGACTGAACTGAGATTCACCGCTGCCTGTCTATATTTGAAACGAGCTGTCAATCAAAGAAAATATCCGGCCGCTTTCACCAATCACCAGTCTCCTCGCGGAAACTGCCATGTCCCTCCCACTGTGAGGCTGGGAGTCCGTGGGCGGGCGTTTTCGCAGTATTTGTCCAATAACCATCTTGCATTTTGATATTGAAAGCGCAGAGCTCCCAAATGCCATTGAAGTGCACTGAGGCTGGGCTGCATCGTGCTGTCACGAGGGGGAAAAACTCACGCACACATTAGGCGAACTGGGGAAAGTTATAACGGAATGATTTCGCACTGTAGTTGGGTTGAGCACATATATTTCTATGATTCTGGATCTGAAATAGCAATGTTATAAGGTTGGCTATAACATAAGCCTAGCGCAATTCATCCTACACGATGTTCGGCATTTTTAGAGGAGGCTGAGCCTCCCTCACTGTCTTAGAGCAATCGCCCGTGGCCCACTAACTTCTCACAGGAGAAGCAAAAATACATCACCAACAAGACTTTAGCACCAGAATCACTGAACACATCTCACAGACTTTAATCTAAACATTCACTGTGATTCAGGGTGGAGTTTAACTCTGCAGGGGGAAAAAAAAAGGTGCTTTTCTTCAGGTTTTTTTCTTCAGTTTTCAGAGTTGAGTTTAGCGCACAGTGAGAATTATTATGGATTTAAAGTTTTATACACACTGCTGATAAAATGTTAAAACTCCAAAACACTTCATAAACACAGATATAACATTTAATGCATTTTTGTAAATAATCAGTAATTTATTTAATGCTTTATGATGCATTTTAACGGGATGTATGAAGAACTTATGACCATAAAACACACACACACACACACACACACACACACACACACACACACACACACACACAAAGTGAGAACAAGTGATTGAATTTTCTGTTCCTTTCAGTTCCAATTTTTTATGTTTCTGTACGTTTCTGTTTAACCTGCTCACTAAAACCATTTTCCAGGTTATGATCTCCAAAATCACCACGCACTCCCTCAGGCTCAAAAACCCCAAACGAGTGAGAGATAGAGGAAGTTTTAGACCCATCAGTGACTTTACGTTTTAAAAGTCGAGCCCATTTCACTGCTTAAACCCTCTCTAACCACAGAACAGAAGAGGATAAAATCATCAGCGCTAATCTGAGAGCACTCGTTCACACTCGTACAACAGACGAGAGCGAATCAGAGACACGCTCCATTTCAGTTTCAATTCCAAATCCGCAATCAGATTAAAACACGCACTGAGCCGGGTGGAGCTGAGCCGCGTAACGAAAGATATAAACCAGGCTGAGGAAAACACTTTCCCTTTCACCTTTATTTTCAGAAAACAATAAATAAAATTCACAGATTCTCATTTAAATCACAATTTTAAATAACATTAAATCAACCAAAAGATGTTTAGTGTGTGAAGTTTGCTTCTTTAGCTTTCTAACAACGTAGCTAATGCTAATGCGGCTAACAGGTAATGGAAGCTACCAGTTTAGCATCATGTACCAAAACTTTCTGCATGTTAAAATATCACGGTTTGGTTCAGTAAGTGTGTATAAAAAATATATATACAAATTAAATATGAATGAATATCATCTAAAGCATTTCGAATATACAGCCCCACCTTCAAAATGTATTTAGGCCACACCCCCAAGTCCTGAGTCCATACCAGGACAGAAATGGAGTCATTCAGCTTTAATGTTATGACAAAAGATGTTTATTATCTTTGGCTTTTGTCACATTTATATATAAAACATTGTGTCGGAAACCACACTGACTAAATTACTAGCTAAACGACATTAAGCTAGCCTTACACGATACGAGTTTTTAAAAACCGCACACCGCAAAACAATTCTTTGGTTGTAATTTGAGATCAGTGGTTTAGAAAACATAACGTCATGTGATTTAGTGGCGATCAAAAGATGGTGGCCACCGACGAAGTTCTTTCAGTGCGAGAAATTTCTGATTCGCGAGTTTGTCAGAGGATGACATACATGTCAACCTTTGGTCAATCAAACCTGTATAACCAACCTCCAAAATCCGTATTTCCCTTATAAAATCCGTATAAGATGCAAATTAAAATAATTTACCTAAAATTTGAATGATAATTAACAATGATATATCCCAGTTACTTTTTATTCAATATTAATAACAATAAACCTTCAGAATGAATACAAAGCTCCAATGTTTGACAAAAACACAAAGTGTTATCAGCGTAGTTACGAAGGAAATACTTCGTTGTTTGGAGACAGGTTTCACCGAGCGGCTATTTTGCGCGAGACTTCATATTAGCCACAAAGTCAGGAAAATCTGTTCGTAAAATTACGTTATAATGACCAAATACAATGAAAAGTATTTTTCCAGTCTCGCCTGTGAAAGGTAATCCCATGTGATCTCGTTTGGACGGTAAACCTGTTGGTACAGTTAAACGCAGCACATGAATGAGGCATCTTTATTCTCGGCTACTGTCTAGACGCTATACCAGAGACGGCTGAAGAATCTCCACTTTGCCACATCCAATATGGCGGCGAGGATGACGTATGATTCTACGCAGAAGGCGGCGTCTATGTTTATATGTCTATGACTTCACGGTTGGCGGGATTCTCGCAATGCGGTGTGCGCATGATCAAAAGTAGAACGAAGTCTTGCTACCACAAGATAACGCGCGATTTCATAAGACTCTTTACTGGCTGTCTGTGGTGTACAGTACGTTTGTAAATGTTATGCGCTCTTTTATCATCGTGGGAATTGATTATAGCTCTAAATAAATATTGAAGTTTTTTTAAAGAATCCGTATAACTTTATTTATACGCCCGTAAACTACGTTTATTGAATCAAATCCGTATAAAATACAGACATTCCGTATAGGTTGACATGTATGGGATGAATATGTGAGTGGCGATGACAAGAAACAACACATGCTAACAAACAGGGGGAAAAAAATCTTCGCATCACTTCAGGCTCACTGCGTGTTTACGTGAGCGCAGTGGAAATCGTATGAGAGTCAATTTCCAGATTGTGCTGTTCGACGACGTGAGCCGAGCATCGCTAGGAAGCCATTTTCTTTTAACCGCAGGTCCATCGTTAGCGGACCCTCATCGTATAATCTGACATGGAGACACACCACCAATCACAGAGAATCCGGCCAGACTGGATCGCGATCGATCGTAAAGTGTACAGTGTGACTCGGGATAATCTTTAAGAGAGCGTTAAAAAGGTTTGCGGCTGAGGGAGTGTGTGAGAGTTTCATTCCTGTACAGGTTATTTTAACACGAGCTGAAAATAGCAGAAGGATTGATGTTGAAGACGCTGCGGCTGTGACTGCAGCTGTGAAAAGCTGTAACTTGCTGATGTCACTGCTGCATTCAGCCCCACTCTCCCTCTGGAGGACATCTGCAGAAGCCACTGCAGTGACCTGATCACACTGCGCCCCCTACAGGCAAACTGGAGAACTACAGACACTACACAGCAGCAGGGGACAGTATGTACACACACACACACACACTGCTGCTAGCAAGATTCTCTTTCTTCCTTATTATGTAACAAGAAGAGCAAAAGGGGGGAAACTGTGCATAATATAATCACACAAGAACACACACACACACACACACACACACACACACACACACACACGCGTTAAAAATAGAGAGAAAAAATAGCAGCTTCATGTCTGAGTGAGAATGTCAGAGGTGGTGTGAAGTTCTGGCGTCTTTCTCTCTTTTTTTTGTTCTCTCTCCATCAACTCAAAAGTCTGTTTAAAAAAAAAAACACTCTTTCTGGATTGACTTTTACATCCCTGACCTTCCATTGTCCCTCTGGATAAAATAAAAATATCTAAAAATACAATAATTAGTGAAAAAAAATTAAAGAAGACTGAAAAAAACAAAAAATAAAACAAAATGCAGATTTTATTTAAAATCCGAGAATAAAGTAGATAAGACAGAATTGCCATGAATAAATATTAATTAATATAAATGAAACATTTTTATATTAATATTTTTAAATTTTTGATATTTATATAAAATATATTAACAACATTTATTATATAATAAATGTATTTATATTATTAAAATTTTTGTCTCCACATTAGGGGCGGCACGGTGGTGTAGTGGTTAGCGCTGTCGCCTCACAGCAAGAAGGTCCTGGGTTCGAGCCCCGTGGCCGGCGAGGGCCTTTCTGTGTGGAGTTTGCATGTTCTCCCCGTGTCCGCGTGGGTTTCCTCCGGGTGCTCCGGTTTCCCCCACAGTCCAAAGACATGCAGGTTAGGTTAACTGGTGACTCTAAATTGAGTGTAGGTGTGAATGTGAGTGTGAATGGTTGTCTGTGTCTATGTGTCAGCCCTGTGATGACCTGGCGACTTGTCCAGGGTGAACCCCGCCTTTCGCCCGTAGTCAGCTGGGATAGGCTCCAGCTCACCTGTGACCCTGTAGAACAGGATAAAGCGGCTAGAGATAATGAGATGAGATGAGATCTCCACATTAGCCCTATGCTAACAGGGCGATGGCAATCATTTAGAACCAACTTTGTGATTTTTAGGACTGAATTTTACATTTATAGCAAACATTAGGCACAAAAATAAAAAATATATAAGAAAAAACACACATATATGAATAACTATATGATTATATAGTATATACAGTTGACTTATAAAAAGTAATTATTATAATTAGACAGACAAACAAAAATAAGTTTTAAAACAATTGTTTGCAATAAAAGATACTAAACAAGGTCTAAAAAATAAAATATTTTATTTGCATTCGATTCCAGTTCAGAAGAACATGCCAGGGGAACATTAGAGCTGAGGAGCTCCATAAACACCTTCACATCACCTTCAGCTCCGGGTTTCGTTTCTGTGGCCCCCCAGTGTGACTCCTGCTGCTCTTAAATACTCATTAGTGCTGGGCGAGGCAATGAAACGGCATCATTATGAATAAATTAAAGATTTATAAGTGCAGCAGTTTTCATTTACATTATTACTCACACTGCGAAGTCACAGATTTGACATTTAAATATTTTTCTTGAGTGATGATTTTATATCCTTCCTTAATTATTGTTAAATACGAAATTATTTTGTTGGCAAAATCTCAGGAAGAATTAGTGTGTTATTTCATGCTTGTTGTCAAACAAGTGGGGTTTGTGCACCACTGACAATTCTACACCCACCGGCCACTTTAATAGGAACACCCCTACATCCCCCCTGCTGTTTTCTGCAGTTCTCTAATCAGCCGATCCTCTGGTGTATCAAATCACGCAGATACAAATCAAGAGCTTCAGTTAATGTTCAAACATCAGAATGGGGAAAACTGTGATCTCAATGTGGTGTTGGTGGTTTGAGCCAGATGAGTATGAGGTTTGAGTATTTCAGAAGCTGCTGATCTCCTCCTGGGGTTTTCACACCCAACAGTCTCTAGAGTTTACACAGAATGGTGCAGAAAACAAAAAACACTGAGTGAGTGAGCGACAGTTCTGTGGGTGGAAACAAACGCCTTGTTGATAAGAGAGGGTCAGAGGGAAATGGACAGGAAGGATATAGTAACTCATATCATCACTCTTTACAACCGTGGTGAGCAGAAAAGCATCTCAGCATGCAACAGCAGAACAGAAGAACACATTGGGTTCCACTCCTGCAGCCAAGAACAGGGAACTTAGAACCAACACCATGTTCCTATTAAAGGATATGGGACATGGATTTTTTTCTGGGCATAATTATGTATAAAGGACATAAGAAATGCCATCTAAATCACTGCAGGGCGTCAAAAATGTGAAAATCATCACATTATTCAACTTTTTTTATACATCAGCGTAAAACAAGGATTCGTTAATTAGCTAGGTGGTCACGTGACCCGTGACGTCACAAAAACTTTCCAAGGAGCCAGCGCTTGGGAATCTAATGTAAACAGGTTACCGAAATGGACACCATCGACAGTGACATTCCCGATGTTTCACAGAGATGTGAAGTTAGACCCTATCAATTCGAACCGATAGCTGGAAATTCACATGAACATGGATCTTGTCTTTACTCTGACGGGTCAGATGATTCTGAGAGTGAGAGTTCATTCAGCCCTCATGAAACTGAAAGCGGTCGGCTCGATAACACTTCCTGGTAAGTTAAAAACAATTCTGCTCAAAGGCTAATGATCTGTTGAAAGAAGTATTATTTTTGTATCATACATTGAAAGTTCATCATAGATCTAGCTAAAGTCCGTTGCAAGCTAGTTTTTTTTTGCTGATATTTTTCGAGATTGATTGAGATACAATGCTTCCAGAGTCCGAGATGAAAACATTCAAAATGGCGAAACGAGTCAGAATTATGATAATCAATAATTGATACACCCAAAATTATAATACTAATCCTTACCTCGGCTTTCAGTCGCTTAGCGCAGAGGTCTTCAACGGGGGGGTTGCGAAATCGCACCGGATCACTCGTATCAACAAATATTCCTGCCCTGTCCCCTGGCCTCCGTGCAGGGATGCAAACAGCGCGCCTTTCGGCGGATGCCGCCTTTTTCACGGCTGAATCGCGCAGATCCGATTTAAAAAAAAAATAGCGATGTTGGTTCATGGAGCATGAGGCATGAAGTGTAAGGATGAGAGAGAGGCGGTTTGGGTCGGGAAGCTGCGCGCATTTGTGCAGCCTGGCGCAGGTGTGCGCGGCTTCCCGATTTGAACTGTTTTTTTTCTCATCCTTATGCTTCCTGTTTCATGAATTAATATCGCTCAGTACCTGAGTATTAATGTTGAAAGAATCCTCAGTGAAATGGTCCGAATACAGTTTGTGGGAAACAGTAGGTGCAAAGTTTTTTTCAACAGGTGTTCTGTAAAGTTGTCCTACCAAGCCTACTGCGCATGCGCGAAGCCTACTGCGCATGCGCAGGTGAGCCCACACTTTCCTCAGCTTCGGGTCCTTGGGGAATGCAAAAAAACTTACTCCAGGGCATTTCCCATTGGAATTATTGCAACCATAAGCAGCACAATACACCATGATGTCCAATGTACGTTAAAGACTATAAAAACAATTTTCTTGTCATCCACTTCTCCATTCATCTACCCGCTTGTGCTGTGCCCGAAAGTTTTTGTTACGTATGATCACGTGACAGCGGCTCTTCCGGTTGCAAAAAATGCATATCGGAAGTCGAGCAGAAATGCCATATAATCATCACGAATATAACGATTTTGCTGAATTTAATAGATGATTTTGTATTTGTTGATGCAATTAATTCATATTTTTAATGGAAAGAAACTGATATAGCGTGCATTTATGTTTCATGTCCCATATCCTTTAAAGTGGCCGGAGAGTGTATGAATGATTCACCAGTAAACAAAAACAATTTATATTTTTGCACAAGAGAATAAGTTATTTTTTCGAATCCCTATAAAAATTTAGTAAACTTTACAGCACCTGTGTGTACGGTGTTAATAATTCTTAAAACATGCAGCACTTCATTCATCAACTCCTTTCACATTTCCTTGCTTTCTAAAATGGAAAAATAAGGAAACAGGATGCACATTCCAGGGAAAATTCCCAAAACTCCTGATTCTCCGAGATGCGGCAATGTTCAGACGATCCACATTCAGGACGTACGCAGGCTGGAACAGTTCCACATGCACATGGAGGATCAAACGAGTGCTTTATGGACGATTTTAAGAGGAAGACGGAGGAGTTGTGGGCTGGCCCGAGGTTCTGCTTTTCTCTCCGTTATCTGGACGGACTGCTGCTCCCAGAGGACGGACAACAGAACCGATGAAGATCGTTATCTTCCCTGGCAGAAAAGCAGAACACATATAGTACACAAACACACAAAATGGCTGCTGGAAGGAATTTGGGACATGATCCACATTCAGAGGATAAAATCTCTAGTTTCATGATGTGATGATTAAGCAGCCAGAGTGTGAAGAAGAGAGCATGATGCATGATGAAGCAAACAGGAAGTGTGTACAATGTGATGTGTGTTTGAAGTGTGACCACACTGCATCTGACGCTCCATGAGAATTCTCTAGCGTTCTCGCTGCTCTTTTATGAAATGCCATGTTCGAACACAGAATGTTCCTGATAACAAGAGAAGGGTAACACTCAGAATGATGCTACCACCACCACCATGCTTCACAGGGGAGATGGTGTTCTCAGGGTGCTGGGTTTCTCCTAAATGGAGCACTTTATTCCATTGTTAAAAAGTTAAAGTTTGGTTTCATCTGACCAGAAAACACTTTTCTACACTTGTTGGATTTCATACAGATTGCTGCTCTTTCATTAAGTCCAGTTTGTGGAGCGTCCAGGCTGCGTTTTTCCCGTGAACAGCATCTCCAGATCTGAGGATCTCCAGTTCCTTCAGAGTTTCCTTTGAACTGTTAGTTGTTTATCAGAATAATCATCTCTTTACTCACTCAGTGATATTTAGTGAACAGTCTCCTATCATCACATCTGGGATAATTTTTACTTTATTTATTTATTTATTTATTTATTTCCTGATTGATGCTTTTAAGGAACTCTGGGTTCTTCCAGGAACAGGCGTATTTATATTGAGACTTTTCACATGAGATCCTTTCATTACCTACTGTCCATGTCAACTCCTTTCAACTAATCATGAGACTTTTATTTGTAAACTATGTATATTCATGACGTATAATCAGATTAACTCTGCTTCAGTTCCAGATTGTAACGCTACACAAAGTGGAACAACTCAGATGGGGGTAAATACTTATGCACGGCAGTGTACGAGTTTCTGATTTTCTAGTTTTTCCCTAAAGGAAGACGAACATGAAAGAAGTGTATAATAAATCAGCACTTTATTCTCTCAAGGGGAAATGAAAGTGTTAGAATGAAGTTTAATTCAGTTCGTTACAAAAAAATAAAATGAAAATGGAAGAAGCAGCGTCGTGATTCACCCGTTCTTTCTGTTTAAACAGGAAACACACATGCATCTTAACAGGAAGTGAGTAAGCATATGAAGCTGTGATCCAAAGGAGATGGTACTTTTTTTAAAATGTCATTTTAGGTGACGCACCAATGTAAAAACAAACTGGAATATTAACATCAATTAGCGTGATTTAACTTGTCCCAGAAACCTGAAATGCTAATGTGGCTAATAATGAAGGCATGCCTGAGAGTATGTGATCATGCTAACTAGTCATGGTTAACATGCACTCGTTTTACTACATGTTTAACTACATCACCATTTGTACTAGATGCTTGCTCGGCTGATTTAAGCGATGCGAGGTTGCGATTTAGCGATGAATCTGGTTAGGCTAAGTGCTGGGACTAGCATGACGTTTTGGGACTAGCATGACGCTTACCTGCACTCTTTGAGAGGCGCAGGCACGGCTAGCTGCTTATTGTACAACGGAGCCGGACAGCAATACTGGTGCAAAGTATCTACAGACCTACGACACAAGGAGAAACATACAGTCAGAATGTCAACGAGAACGTCAGCGAGAACGTCCGCCATTATTTATCTACACGGAAAAATCTGGAGAGTGCAGCTAGCATCACATTCGCTACGTGTGGAGGGAGCTGACTGATGATCAAATGCTTTCTAAACAACAACAAAAAGAATTTTGTTCTGGGTCGGACTCATTTATTAAAAAAGATACAAGAAGCACTAAATAAATATCAGATCAGTGATTTTAATTTTTTAAATTAAGTTATGGTGCAACTTTGTGAAACGACATTTCTCCTTGAGGTCATAGGTCTTTACAATGAGTCTGTTTTATTACACACACACACACACACACACACACACACACACACACACACACACACACACACGGGCCCTAGATAGGTGACATATGCCCCTTTTCCACCAAAGCAGTTCCAGGGCTGGTTCGGGGCCAGTGCTTAGTTTGGAACCGGGTTTTCTGTTTCCACTGACAAAGAACTGGCTCTGGGGCCAGAAAAACCGGTTCCAGGCTAGCACCAACTCTCTGCTGGGCCAGAGGAAAGAACCGCTTACGTCAGCGGGGGGGCGGAGTTGTTAAGACCAACAACAATAACAAGACCGTGAAAGATCGCCATTTTTAAGCAACGAGAAGCAGCAGCTGTACAAATGCGAAGTCAGCCATTATTATTATTATTATTATTGTTGCTGCTGCTTCTTCTGTGTTGTTTTTGCTTCAATATTCACGCAAAGGTTTATGCAAACATAGCGACGTAACTGACGTATACAGCGACGTAACTGACGTGTCTTCTCTTAGCACCGCGAGCTATGGAAAAGCAAACTGGTTCTCAGCTGGCTCGCAAGTTGAATGAGTTGTGAACCAGCACCAGCACCAGCCCCGAACCAGCCCTGGAACTGATTTGGTGGAAAAGGGGTAATAGTGTGCACTTCTGAAGTCACCACTACAGCAGAGCATAAGTAAGTGCCCCCTTATAGTATTGCATTAAATTTGGATGAGTTTAAATCTCATTTTCCTTCAAGATACTTTACAGAACCTGAGGTATTTAAGTTTCTGGATTAAACACTGCTAGCAAGTCCATCCAGTCCAACCTGCTCACGCTCTTCTTCACGTCTCTTCTGCACTCATCATTATGAATTATAAACGTTTTTAACTATGGTGTTTCCTTGTATATGCAAAAACAAATTTTGAACACTTTCAAAGGGTGTTGAACACGTCCCCAGCATCAATTAGGCAAATTATTTAAAAAATAAGAGAAGAAAAAAAATTGCTATAATGTGGCTGAACAGATTTTATCCTAACT
Organism: Neoarius graeffei; assembly: GCF_027579695.1. Taxonomy (NCBI): domain Eukaryota; kingdom Metazoa; phylum Chordata; class Actinopteri; order Siluriformes; family Ariidae; genus Neoarius; species Neoarius graeffei. Next base: position 2,033,504 of record NC_083581.1, read on the forward strand.
CAAGTTAAGTCGTGAAAACTGTCTGGCTAACTATACAATACTGATACATACACAAGTTAACTTTTAAGCCATGAAATATTCGTAAATGTATTTGTGCCATATGACTACAACCCTGATTCCAAAAAAGTTGGGACAAAGTACAAATTGTAAATAAAAACGGAATGCAATAATTTACAAATCTCAAAAACTGATATTGTATTCACAATAGAACATAGACAACATATCAAATGTCGAAAGTGAGACATTTTGAAATTTCATGCCAAATATTGGCTCATTTGAAATTTCATGACAGCAACACATCTCAAAAAAGTTGGGACGGGGCAATAAGAGGCTGGAAAAGTTAAAGGTACAAAAAAGGAACAGCTGGAGGACCAAATTGCAACTCATTAGGTCAATTGGCAATAGGTCATTAACATGACTGGGTATAAAAAGAGCATCTTGGAGTGGCAGCGGCTCTCAGAAGTAAAAATGGGAAGAGGATCACCAATCCCCCTAATTCTGCGCCGACAAATAGTGGAGCAATATGAGAAAGGAGTTCGACAGTGTAAAATTGCAAAGAGTTTGAACATATCATCATCTACAGTGCATAATATCATCAAAAGATTCAGAGAATCTGGAAGAATCTCTGTGCGTAAGGGTCAAGGCCGGAAAACCATACTGGGTGCCCGTGATCTTTGGGCCCTTAGACGGCACTGCATCACATACAGGCATGCTTCTGTATTGGAAATCACAAAATGGGCTCAGGAATATTTCCAGAGAACATTATCTGTGAACACAATTCACCGTGCCATCCGCCGTTGCCAACTAAATCTCTATAGTTCAAAGAAGAAGCCGTATCTAAACACGATCCAGAAGCGCAGACGTCTTCTCTGGGCCAAGGCTCATTTAAAATGGACTGTGGCAAAGTGGAAAACTGTTCTGTGGTCAGACGAATCAAAATTTGAAGTTCTTTATGGAAATCAGGGACGCCGTGTCATTCGGACTAAAGAGGAGAAGGACGACCCGAGTTGTTATCAGCGCTCAGTTCAGAAGCCTGCATCTCTGATGGTATGGGGTTGCATTAGTGCGTGTGGCATGGGCAGCTTACACATCTGGAAAGACACCATCAATGCTGAAAGGTATATCCAGGTTCTAGAGCAACATATGCTCCCATCCAGACGACGTCTCTTTCAGGGAAGACCTTGCATTTTCCAACATGACAATGCCAAACCACATACTGCATCAATTACAGCATCATGGCTGCGTAGAAGAAGGGTCCGGGTACTGAACTGGCCAGCCTGCAGTCCAGATCTTTCACCCATAGAAAACATTTGGCGCATCATAAAACGGAAGATACGACAAAAAAGACCTAAGACAGTTGAGCAACTAGAATCCTACATTAGACAAGAATGGGTTAACATTCCTATCCCTAAACTTGAGCAGCTTGTCTCCTCAGTCCCCAGACGTTTACAGACTGTTGTAAAGAGAAAAGGGGATGTCTCACAGTGGGAAACATGGCCTTGACCCAACTTTTTTGAGATGTGTTGCTGTCATGAAATTTAAAATCACCTCATTTTTCTCTTTAAATGATACATTTTCTCAGTTTAAACATTTGATATGTCATCTATGTTCTATTCTGAATAAAATATGGAATTTTGAAACTTCCACATCATTGCATTCCGTTTTTATTTACAATTTGTACTTTGTCCCAACTTTTTTGGAATCGGGGTTGTACATGAATATGAAACTTTATTCACACACACACACACACACACACACACACACACACACACACACACTATTAATAATATGAGAAATAAATTTGCTAAAAGGCTTAGTACAATTATATATAATAGAAAAAAATTGCAAACAATAGTTATTACAGTTATTGGTGTAAGGTGTGTGTGGCTGTTGAAATGATAAAACCTTTCATGTCAACAGCCACCTGTGTCATTTTATAATTTTTATTTTTTTAGAACAAGAGAACTGTACAAATATACATTGCGATGAAATACATTAAACTTATTTACACACAACTCTATGCATACTTACACTAACACACACTGAGCCTATAACTTATACCAGAATTTTTAGGGTATAAAAAAAGAAATGCTTATTGTTGACTTAAATCAAGGCGGCCTTGCGATTTCATAAAATCGGTGAAATTTAGTTGCGTCTGAAATGTGGTGATTGTGATATCTGTTTATTTCTGTAATATCTCACAAAATATCAGGCCATTCTGTGGCTGGGAAGTTATTTAATTTGAGGGGATTAAAGCAAATAATGTGCATGAAATCGCTCGCTTAGCGCAGTCAAGCAGACAGAGGAAGTCCGTGTGCACATGCGCAGGTTTACCTTCTTCTTCTTTTGGGTTTTACAGCAGCTGGCATCCACAGTGTTGCATTACTGCCATCTACAGGTTTCCCTTTGAGCGTGCACTGACAGTTCCATCATTCTGTCGCTAAACGAACAGCTGATCACACCGAGGTGCTCGCTGAGCGCCAATATTTATTAGTTTGGTCCTGCGTTTCCTTTCCTTCATATATAACATAACACCTTTTCTTCTCGCTTAGTCAGTCTTCCACGTTTCATTCGCACACTCACGTCCTCCATTTTTTTCTCCTGTTTCAAATTTGTATCCCACAATGCCTTGCGTGAACGGGGAAAGCCCACCATGTGATGCATGACGTAGTATCTTGAATTGGGTCATGGGGAAGCAGGAAAAAATAGCGGAGAATTTACGGCCACGTGGCACAAAATTCATCAATTGTTTTTTTTTAAAAAAACACTAATAAAATTGGAAGTCTGTGATTCTAATTCAGTAGCTTTTGGTCACTAAACAAAAATAACTGGGTGTCGAGAAAATTCTTTTTATGACCTGCACTTAAAATCTGAAAGGCAGTACAGCTTTAAAATATGATTTTAAAGCAGATTTAAATAATGGAAGAGATCCTAAGTTTTTGATTCTTGTGGGAATTCCTTGCTTCCCAGAGTTTGGAGACGGAAAACTAAAAGGAAAATTTACCACAATTTGTCTTGGCAGGTGGATGAACAGTATTCCCGTTAGTTGAAAACCTGGTGTTATAAGAATGTTGTTCGTTAGCCATCCTGAGCAGATTTCTAAATGTTTTAGGAACTAGCGAGTTATTATTTACAATTTTATATGCTAGGACAGTTGTATTCAACTTGAAAATATTCTGAAAAGTTAAGATTCCAAGGATATTATATAAAGGAGCAGCATGTTCCCTTGCACTAGCAAAGGAAATATTTCTAATCCATCAACATAAATACATCAACAAAAACTTTAACTTGCATTTAAACGTAACGTAAATATAAACCACCAATACGGCAGCTTCACAGAACATCGATACAACAAAACACTCCGTCCTGGACATTTAACACCCAAGCAAAACACTTTTGCACTTATTAAAATCCCTGAATGATTCCTGCACGAAGCCACTGCAGGACCTGTTATTATTCTTAGCATGTAGTGACAACACCACCAACGCCAACGCGCTTTATAGAGTTTAAAACAGTGGAGAATCTTCTCCTGCGCTGTGTGGTGAAGCCGACGAGGCCTTTAACCCTGAATCTGGTGCTTACAGTCACCTTGTGACGGTCACATGATATTCCAGCCCGAGTATCCGAGCCTCTGTTAAACACTCGCATGTCTGTTTTTAGACACAAAGCTGTTCAGCAGAAAACAGATGGCTGGGTGTTCTCATGTGTTATGCAACAGGAGGTGTAAAGACAGAAAATAAAGGTATTAATAGAAAGAAGCCGGAGTCTGCAGTAAAGACACGCTCAATATGGATTCTTAGATGAGTAAAGAAAGACAGATTTTATTCGAAAACTTGAGTTTTGATGTTGCAGAGGTTAAAAACAGAAGGGGGAAAAAAAGCTAATTTTCAGATGTGAAAGAAAATTTCACACCTGCCGTCTCTCGTTCTTTCTCCATCAGCTCAAAGAGAGAAAAACACAAACGCCTCATGACCTTCAGCTCTCTGAGCTCTCCATCCTCCGTTCACGTCTCTCTAAAGCAGCACTGGAACGCTCCTCCAACATCCTCACACCCATTAGTCTGGGTACTGAGTCGGAATCACAGCTCAAATGATTCTTTTGGTTCATTTCCTTTATTTTTATTTGGTGTTGTTTAATTTCACGCTGTATGTAGTTCAAGCGATTAAACATTGTCTGAGGAACATGTCGGGATTAAAATGTCTTTGTGAAACTCCTTCATTCACAGGTCATAAAAATGCAAACAAATCTTTACCAAGTGTGTGAAGAAATCAGGAAAATTTCCCTCAAGAATGGAGAACACGTAATTTTCTCTAATTTTTGTTTTGTCAGAAAGAATCTCCAGAACACATGGTGTTTCTACAGAGCCACAGCTCTGTGTTCGGCTCAATTTAACTAAATACTGTATACACACACACACACACACACACACCAAAAAACTCCTGTCACCAAAACCACACAGCATGTCAGATTCACTTCCTGCAGATGATTTGATTGAGTCGAATCACTTCCTTACTGCTCGAGTTGACTCGGACGCCTCGCTCAGACCAGACAGTGAGCTCCAGAGTGTGTTCTTACCGGCCTGGAGAACCACACTGAAGGAAACACACCCGAGTTCTTTTTTTTTTTTTTATAAGATATTTTTTGGGCTTTTTTCACCTTTATTGGATAGGACAGTGTAGAGACAGGAAAACGAGTGGGAGAGACGGGGAGGGATCGGGAAATGACCTCGGGTCGGAGTCGAACCTGGGTCCCCGGATTTATGGTATGGCGCCTTATCCACCTGAGCCACGACGCCCCCACACCCGAGTTCTGATCAAACAGATTTAATGCACATGTTGCGTTTATTGTAGAGTTGGGGCCGTTGTGAAAACACACTTGCTCTGAGATCGGACTCATCAGTGCAGTAAAGACCTGAAGGGATTCCACACTTACCTCCATCCAGACAGAAGGTTCCTCAGGGCTCGGTTTTAGGACCCTCACCCTTTTTATATTACACATTTAATAAGCGTATACCTTCATCCTTATTCACGTTTCAGTATAATAAAGATGGAAATGTGACCTTGACTGTAACTGACCACCTGTTTAACCAGCGAGTTGCACCGCTGGGGCATTTATTTGGTTTTATCCCGGATCATTGACTGTTAAGTGTTCAATGAGTCAGTAAAAACAAATCCACTGAATCAACCATGATTCAGTCTCTGTTAAACCTGATTATTATAGCAATATCATGATAAAATACCTGATGAGACACTTTCCTAAAACATGAACAACATCACTGCTGCTTTTACGATGTTCCTCCAAATCCACTCGTACCTCTGACCGACAGCACCACAATTACAGATCATTTCTTTATTGTATAAAACAAATAATCAAACAAAAACAAACAAAAACACACTCCTCGAGTGAGTTCTAGGAAATGTTTGGATTTTTATAATTCATTTTATTTAAGACATTTTTTTAATTACTTCCATATTCAGAAGCTACAATTTCTGAAGGAACCACTGCTTTAATAAATAAATACAAACTAAAAATAACTTGTGAAAATAGAAAATGATCAAGAATTTTCTGCTTTTATGAAGCTTTTTTTTTTTTAAAGAGAGTGAGAAAGTGGTGCTCATGTGATAACATTACAGCTTGTCTTTCTTTCAGGAAACAAAATCTCAAATACAAAATTATCATTCTGATTTTTTAGTATGTTTGTTTATTTATTTATTTTGCAAAGGTCCCTTTCAGGGCTCCAGAATAACCAATAATTTTATTTATTCTTTTATGTTTATTTAAATTCCTACTTTAAAATAAAATTAATTACTTTTATACACCATCAACTAGAAATAAATTATGCTTTTTGTAAACTTAAATAAAACAATATTTTCTTGTTGGTGATGTTTCTGAGATGTTCCTCAAGGATCAGTTTTAGGACAGATTTGATATCACACTTCTGTTCTCTCTGTTATACTGTTTATCCATTTCTGTTTAATTTATTTGTTATTCTTGTAGAAACCAACATACAACCGAACACCGGCGCACAAACACCCCCCCCCAAAACACCGGCGCACAAACAACCCCCCCCGAACACCACCGCACAAACACCCCTCCAACACCGCCACACAAACCCCCCCAAACACAGACGCACAAACAACCTCCCCGAACACCACCGCACAAATGAACACCAGTGCACAAACACCCCCTAACACCACCGCACAAACCAACATTGGCGCACGAACACCCTCCCCCAACACTACTGCACAAACACCCCCAACACCCCCGCACAAAACACCCCTGCACAAAGACTGCCACCCAAACACCCCTGAACACTGCCGCAAAAATACCTCCGCACACCCCCCGAACACCACAGCACAAACCAACACCGGCGCACGAACACCCTCCCCCAACACCGGCGCACAAACACACGCACCCCCCCAACACCCTCCCTCAACACCACTGCATAAACACAAACACCCCAACACCCCCTCCAACACTGCCACATAAATGCCCCTCCAACTCGGTCGCATAAACACCCTCCCCCAACACCGGCACACAAACACCCTCCCCCAACACCGCTGCAAAAACACCCTCCCCCAGCACTGGTGCACAGACACCCTCCCCCAACACCCCCTCCACACAAACACCCTCTTCCACACCGCCACACAAACACCCCCTGAACACCCACTTCAAAATTGCCGCACAAACACCCTCCCCCAACACCCCCTCCAACACCGCTGCACAAACACCCCCTGAACACCCTCCCCCAACACTGGCACACAAACACCCTCCCCCAACACCTCTGCACAAACACCATCCCCCAACACCTCTGCACAAACACCCTCCCCCAACACCGGCGCACAAACACCCTCCCCCAACACCGGCGCACAAACACCCTCCCCCCAACACCGGCGCACAAACACCCTCCCCCAACACCGCCGCACAAACACCCTCCCCCAACACCGCCGCACAAACACCCTCCCCCAACACCGCCGCACAAACACCCTCCCCAACACCGCTGCACAAACACCCTCCCCAACACCGCAGCACAAACACCCTCCCCCAACACCGCTGCACAAACACCCTCCCCCAACACCGCTGCACAAACACCCTCCCCCAACACCGCCGCACAAACACCCTCCCCCAACACCGCCACACAAACACCCTCTCCCAACACCGCAGCACAAACACCCTCCCCCAACACCGCCGCAAAAACACCCTCCCCAACACCGGTGCACAAACACCCTTCTCCAACAGCGGCGCACAAACACCCTCCCCCAACACCCACTCCAACACCCCCTGAACACCCCCTTCAAAACTGCCACAAAAACACCCCCTCCAACACCGCTGCACAAACACCCCCTGAACACCCTCCCCCAACACCTCTGCACAAACACCCTCCACAACACCCCCTCCCACACTGCCACACAAACACCCCCTGAACATCCCCTTCAAAACTGCCGCACAAACACCACCTCCAACACCGGCACACAAACACCCTCCCCAACACCGCTGCACAAACACCCCCTGAACACCCTCCCTCAACACCGCCGCACAAACACCCTCCCCCAACACCGCCGCACAAACACCCTCCCCCAACACCGCCACACAAACACCCTCCCCCAACACCACCGCACAAACACCCTCCCCCAACACCGCCGCACAAACACCCCCTCCCACACCGGTGCACAAACACCCCCTCCCACACCGGTGCACAAACACCCCCCCCAACACCGGTGCACAAACACCCTCCCCCAACACCGGTGCAAAAACACCCTCCCCCAGCACTGGTGCACAGACACCCTCCCCCAACACCCCCCCCACACAAACACCCTCTTCCACACCGCCACACAAACACCCCCTGAACACCCACTTCAAAATTGCCGCACAAACACCCTCCCCCAACACCCCCTCCAACACCGCTGCACAAACACCCCCTGAACACCCTCCCCCAACACTGGCACACAAACACCCTCCCCCAACACCTCTGCACAAACACCATCCCCCAACACCTCTGCACAAACACCCTCCCCCAACACCGGCGCACAAACACCCTCCCCCAACACCGGCGCACAAACACCCTCCCCCCAACACCGGCGCACAAACACCCTCCCCCCAACACCGGCGCACAAACACCCTCCCCCCAACACCGGCGCACAAACACCCTCCCCCAACACCGCCGCACAAACACCCTCCCCCAACACCGCCGCACAAACACCCTCCCCCAACACCGCCGCACAAACACCCTCCCCCAACACCGCTGCACAAACACCATCCCCCAACACCCCCTTCAGCACCACTGCAAAAACACCCCCTCCAACACGGGCGCACAAATACCCTCCCCAAACACTGGCGCACAAACACCCCCTGAACACCCCCTTCAACACCACTGCACAAACACCCCCTCCAACAACGCCGGACAAACACCCTCCCCCAACACGGGCGGACAAACACCCTCCCCCAACACGGGCGGACAAACACCCTCCCCCAACACGGGCGCACAAACACCCTCCCCCAACACGGGCGCACAAACACCCTCCCCCAACACGGGCGCACAAACACCCTCCCCCAACACCGGTGCACAAACACCCTCCCCCAACACCAGTGCACAAACACCATCCCCCAACACCCCCTTCAGCACCACTGCAAAAACACCCCCTCCAACACGGGCGCACAAACACCCTCCCCAAACATTGGCGCACAAACACCCCCTGAACACCCCCTTCAACACCACTGCACAAACACCCTCCCTCAACACCGCTGCACAAACACCCCCTGAACATCCCCTTCAACACCACTGCACAAACACCCCCTCCAACACGGGCGCACAAACACCCTCCCCCAACACCAGTGCACAAACACCCCCTGAACACCCTCCCCCAACACCTCTGCACAAACACCGTCCCCCAACGTCTCTGCACAAACACCGTCCCCCAACACCGCTGCACAAACACCGTCCCCCAACACCGCTGCACAAACACCCTCCCCAACACCGCTGCACAAACACCCTCCCCAACACCGCTGCACAAACACCCTCCCCCAACACCGCTGCACAAACACCCTCCCCCAACACCGCTGCACAAACACCCTCCCCAACACCGCTGCACAAACACCGTCCCCCAACACCGCTGCACAAACACCGTCCCCCAACACCGCTGCACAAACACCCTCCCCAACACCGCTGCACAAACACCCTCCCCAACACCGCTGCACAAACACCCTCCCCCAACACCGCTGCACAAACACCCTCCCCCAACACCGCTGCACAAACACCCTCCCCAACACCGCTGCACAAACACCCTCCCCCAACACCGCTGCACAAACACCCTCCCCCAACACCGCTGCACAAACACCCTCCCCCAACACCGCTGCACAAACACCCTCCCCCAACACCGCTGCACAAACACCCTCCCCCAACACCGCTGCACAAACACCCTCCCCCAACACCGCTGCACAAACACCCTCCCCCAACACCGCTGCACAAACACCCTCCCCAACACCGCTGCACAAACACCCTCCCCAACACCGCTGCACAAACACCCTCCCCCAACACCGCTGCACAAACACCCTCCCCCAACACCGCTGCACAAACACCCTCCCCCAACACCGCTGCACAAACACCCTCCCCCAACACCGCTGCACAAACACCCTCCCCCAACACCGCTGCACAAACACCCTCCCCCAACACCGCCGCACAAACACCCTCCCCCAACACCGCCGCACAAACACCCCCTGAACATCCCCTTCAAAACTGCCACACAAACACCACCTCCAACACTGGCACACAAACACCCCCTGAACACCCTCCCCCAACACCGCAGCACAAACACCCCCTGAATACCCTCCCCCAACACCGCCGCACAAACACCCTCCCCCAACACTGGTGCACAAACACCCTCCCCCACTACCTGTGCACAAACACCCTATCCAAACACCACTGCACAAACACCCCCGAACACCCTCCCCCAACACCGCTGCACAAACACCCCCGAACACCCTCCCCAACACCGCCGCACAAACACCCTCCCCCAACACCGCCACACAAACACCCTCCCCAACACCGCCGCACAAACACCCTCCCCAATACCCCCTCCAACACCACCGCACAAACACCCCCTCCCACACCGCCGCACAAACACCCTCCCCAACACCACCACACAAACACCCCCTGAACACCCCCTCCCACACCGCCGCACAAACACCCTCCCCCAACACCGTCACACAAACACCTTCCCCCAATACCCCCTCCAAAACCGCCGCACAAACACCCCCTCCCACACCGCCGCACAAACACCCCCTGAACACTCCCTTCAAAACCGCCGCACAAACACCCCTCCAAAACTGGTGCACAAACACCCTCCCCCAACACTGCTGCACAAACACCCTCCCCTAACACCGCCGCACAAACACCCCCTCCCACACCGGTGCACAAACACCCTCCCCCAACACCGGTGCACAAACACCCTCCCCCAACACCAGTGCACAAACACCCTCCCCCAACACCCCCTTCAGCACCACCGCAAAAACACCCCCTACAACACGGGCGCACAAACACCCTCCCCAAACACTGGTGCACAAACACCCCCTGAACACCCCCTTCAACACCACTGCACAAACACCCCCTCCAACACCGGCGCACAAATATCCCCTGAACATCCCCTTCAACACCACTGCACAAACACCCCCTCCAACACTGGTGCACAAACACCCTCCCCCAACACTGCCGCACAAACATCCCTGAACTCCCCCTCCAACACCACCGCACAAACACCCCCTCCAACACCGGTGCACAAACAAACCCTCCCACACCGGTGCACAAACACCCTCCCCCAACACCAGTGCACAAACACCCTACCCCAACACCAGTGCACAAACACCATCCCCCAACACCCCCTTCAGCACCACCGCAAAAACACCCCCTCTAACACGGGCGCACAAACACCCTCCCCAAACACTGGTGCACAAACACCCCCTGAACACCCCCTTCAACACCACTGCACAAACACCCCCTCCAACACAGGCGCACAAACACCCCCTCCAACACGGGCGCACAAACACCCTCCCCAAACACCGGTGCACAAACATCCCCTGAACTCCCCCTCCAACACGGGCGCACAAACACCCTCCCCAAACACCGGCGCACAAACATCCCCTGAACTCCCCCTCCAACACCATCGCAGAAACACCCCCTCCAACACCGGCGCACAAACACCCCCTGAACACCCCCTCCAACACGGGCGCACAAACGCCCTCCCCCAACACCCCCTCCAACACTGTCGCACAAACACCCTCCCCCAACACCGGCGCACAAACACCCTCCCTCAACACCCCCTCCAACACTGTCGCACAAACATCCTCCCCCAACACCGGCGCACAAACACCCTCCCCCAACACGGCGCACAAACACCCTCCCCCAACACCCCCTCCAACACTGCCGCACAAACACCCTCTCCAACACCCTCACCCAACACTGCCGCACAACCCCCCCAACACCGCTACACAAACCAACACCACAACACAAACACCCCTCGCAACACTGCCACAAAAACACCCCCGAACACCGCCGCAAAAACACCACCGAGCAAACAGCCCTCCTGAACACCACCGCAAAAAACAACACTGCCTCAAACCACCCTGAACACCGTCACAAAAAGCAACAGCCCTGCACAAACACCCCCCAACACCGGCAAACATATAAACAGTGTTCTGTCTGTTATAGAAATGGTTTGATTTATTATAGTGTGATGCAGTTGATAAATTGCCCCTCCCCCTCCCCCTCCTGCTCCCCACACACAGCTCACATGGCGGCGTCCCTGTGGAATATTCCTGTTTACAAGCACATGACTGGACTCACACACAACACACAAAGCCCAACAATGAGCATCTGCACAAAATATGTGACTCAGCAGGTCTTTCTCTCTCTCTCTCACACACACACACTCTTATCCCAACAAGGTCATCAGTAATGAGTACTCACATTTTGGAGAGTCGGTACGCCATGACAGGTCGGGATGAAGGTCAGGTCCTCTCACTCTGTGTGTGTGTGTGTGTGTGGGGTGCTAGAGCAGGGACGGGGCAGGAGGAGGATGCCGTGTGGTGCTGTAGTCTGTTGTTTCATTCAGACTCAGCAGCTGTGATGCAACACACACATCACACATCCACAGCGGAACGTACCAACTGTGTGTGTATACGGGGTGGGGGGGGGGGGTGTTACAGAAAACACAAATACAATTCTATATTTTTCATTCTTATGTTAAAAAGTCCAGAAAAAATTCACTTGATTTTAATAGACTGTGTTTAGTTTACAGTTCTTCATTGTGTTTTGCGTCCTGTCATGAGCTCGAGGAAATTTTTATTCGTTTCATTTTATTTCATCTATTTTTATTGAAGAAATGTTTCATTTTCAGAGACTCTGCAAACTTCTTGGAACATTTTATTTATTTACTTGTTCATTTATTTATATTAAAGTTAATTTTGTGCATTTTTACTTCATGATAAATGTTATTTTATTCCCCTTCAATTTTAAATAAATGCATTAATTAAATTTATTTTTACTTACAGTATTTAAAAATATAAAGGGTAAAGAATTTAATAACTTTCAGTTTTATTAAATATATATTCTGTCAGGGCGGCACGGTGGTGTAGTGGTTAGCGCTGTCGCCTCACAGCAAGAGGGTCTGGGTTCGAGCCCCGTGGCCGGCGAGGGCCTTTCTGTGCGGAGTTTGCATGTTCTCCCCGTGTCCGCATGGGTTTCCTCCGGGTGCTCCGGTTTCCCCCACAGTCCAAAGACATGCAGGTTAGGTTAACTGGTGACTCTAAATTGAGCGTAGGTGTGAATGTGAGTGTGAATGGTTGTCTGTGTCTATGTGTCAGCCCTGTGATGACCTGGCGACTTGTCCAGGGTGAACCCCGCCTTTCACCCGTAGTCAGCTGGGATAGGATCCAGCTCGCCTGCGACCCTGTAGAACAGGATAAAGCGGCTACAGATAATGAGATGAGATAATAATAATATGAGTTTGTTTATTTGGCATCCCACTCTATCTCAGCCCCCCCCCGCTCAGAGTGGTACAGTCCGGAGCCTCAGCATTTAACTGGCTCCTTGGTCTCCATGGAAACAAGAGGAGAGGCTCGACCTTCACTGCTCAGAGATGCTGAGTGAGCCAAAAGCAGAGCATCCAAGACATTACACACACGTAAAGGCAGAGCGCCCCCTACTGTTGCTTCGAGCCCATGATGCACTGCGGTGAGGAGAATCATCAGCACGTGCATTTGTGTTCATCATAGAAGAGAGAATTTATCAACGATGTGGACTTTCACACGACTGTTTTTATTTCATCAGTTAAAATTTTTTAAATTTATTTCTCTGAAATCCATTAAACACAGTAAGACTTCTTTTTAACTGCTTAGAAATTCTGAATATTAAATCCAAATATTTAGTGTTCACACATTTACTTTTATTTTATTCTTTTTATTTTTTGCTACACATTTTATTCAAATATTAACACAGTGAAATATTAGTTAACAAAAATTAACCCCACTCTCTCTCTCTCTCTCTCTCTCTCTCTGTGTCCTGAATTCTTTCAGTCAGTGAGAACACATTGATTTAGAAATAAAACACGATAAAAGTAAAATATACTTCAATCAAATAAATATGTAAAAAATGAAAAGCTAGAAAATTAAAATGGATTTCTTGATCATTGTTAAAATTAAAGTTCAGCTCTGCAGTGTTCCGTTTAAACACCACATCAGAACACACCTCACTCGACCGGATTCATTTCAGCATCATGTTAATGACCCAGAGTTTTAGATTTAAAAAAAAAAGTTACTCTGTACTTTTTTTTCACCAAAGATGTAAACACACACGACAATACAATATCAATATCATGATAAATTATGTCACATTAAACTTTGAGATTTCAGGATATCTTCATTTTTAATTATTTTTTTTTATAAATTCTGAAATTCTATACTTTAAAATTGAAAGTGCAAATAATAATAATTTGAACTCGAGTTTGTCGCCCTCTTGTGGTCGCCGGATGAAGCACACCGACTTTACACTGACCTCACTTCCGCATTGAGCTTTCTGCAGGAATCTCAACTTTTATAAACATTCTGTTTAGTTTTAAAGCGGTTGTGACGTCATCACTGGTGTTGGCCTGTAATATAGGGACTGTACCATTATAAAACTGCTGGAGGGAGAGGAGCATAAGGTCATTAAAAACAATTTAAATCCCTTCCAACACAATAAATACCAAATACTAAACTATTATACCGAAACAATTCTCTCTCTCACACACACTTATAAAACTGACCTGTTGTCGGCTTTTGTTCTGCTCTTTATCTGTAGTTTAAACTCAGCGCGGCTCTCGTGTCAGCTGTCCGCCATGTTTGTTTTGGGAAAAACTTCCGGAGTACGGAAGCTGCCCAGGCTCAAACCTGTCTCTCTAAAACTCGCTCCTGAGGGCCGCTGGAACCTTCCAGTGGATTAATGGATCATTAATGGATATTTCAGCCTTCATTAGGTGTTAATCATTTACTTACGGTATTTTTATTTTGTTGACTATATAATTTTTAACCCCACTTCTTATTGTATGCTCTAACTTTTGTTCCCATGTTGATCATGTAACTCCTTTTGGAGCACAATGGAAAGAACTGCTTGCACTTTATTGTGTTATCAATTTATTAATATGTTATTGTATCATTTTTATAAAATGTCATTTTAATAATGAATAAATCAAATCAAATCCTGTGTAAATTGGACACAAAAGCTGTGAGTGTGATTACATTATTGTTTTTTTAACAAGCAATCATGTTATTAGACTTTAATTATTCGTAATGATGATTAATATTAATATTTATGCTAATTTTTAAGCACATGGATAATCACTGATCCCCTCCCTGTAGCCTCAGGAGAAACTGCTGAACCTTGAACTCAGTCCTGGGCTTTGTTTACTGCTGTATTATTGTTACATGGGAAATTATTTTTGCTTCTCATGGTGTATCGTGTAAAAATAAACACAGTGCTTCCACATGCATCGATATAAAACTGTACCAGATTTATTAACACACTACACATTCCAGAATAAAGCACTTTTCCCCACTGAGCCAGAAGGTCATGCAAATCACCCCGACAACATTTCTAAACTCAGTAAATTTAGTTTTAAATACTTAAACTCATGATTTTAAAACACACTTGAAGCTGGTTGTCACTTAAACCCTTTCACGAGCCCTGAGACACATTTTAGTCAAACGTTAAACAAATGCTTACTTTGTCATGGAGATGAACCCATTTTTAATGAAATCACACCTGTCTTTTTTAACAGCACTGAAATCTGATTGTGTGTGAAACATGAAAATCATCTGATTTATTCGTTTAACCAACAGCTTCCTCTGCTGTTCCTTCATTTTATTCGTTCTGTCCAAATTGTGATTTTAGCCTCAAAAATGATTTTTCTTAGACAGCACCAACGTCACAAGTTATAACCTGAGTGTGTTATGATGCAACATAGGGGGCGGAGTTTCAGAAGTCAGAATCAGTTTGTGTAATCAGATATAACTGTGTTACTGTATCTGTGTGTGTGTGTGGTGCATTAACAGCATAAAGACGGCATTGATCCAGACTGGAAAGAGTCCAAAGTACTGACGGGAAAATCTTTTAACACTCTGTGTGTGTGTGTGTGTGTGTGTCCACTCAGCACACAGGACAGATAAATAACATCTAATCTGATTCCTTTTGTTGAAATGTGATTTGAAGTCTAATGAAATTTTCCTCATTCCATTCATCACGGTGTCGTTCATGAATGAGTCGACTCCTTGAATCGGTTATTTGATTCTGTTCTGTGAGTCGGATCTTTGAACCGACTCTGAGTTGTTGCAGTGGAATTCAAACAAAATCCTTCAATGGAAACATTTATTTAAGTGTTTACTGATTTTGTCACTGCACATTTATAATGTCTAATATAAAATGCAGTTTAATGAGAAGGTAGAGGGAGATTTCAGTGAATCGTTTAATCAAACTCCTCCGCAAACTGAGGAGAGCAAGAGCCCCGGCCCCCATCATGCACACTTTCTACAGAGGCACCATTGAGAACATCCTGAGCAGCTGCATCACCGTGTGGTACAGCGCCGGCACCGTGTCCTGCTGCAACACTCTGCAGCGCATCGTGAGAGCAGCTGGGAGGATCATTGGTGTCTCTCTCCCTTCTCTAATGGATATCTATAACTCCCGCCTCACCCGCAAAGCCATCAAGATTGCAGGTGACCCCACCCACCCATCTCACAGCCTCTTCAGCCTGCTGCCGTCGGGGAGGAGACTGCGGAGTCTCCGGGCCAAAACCAGCAGGCTCAAGAACAGTTTCTTTCACCAGGCGGTCAG
The DNA here is from genome assembly GCF_027579695.1 of Neoarius graeffei. NCBI lineage: Eukaryota > Metazoa > Chordata > Actinopteri > Siluriformes > Ariidae > Neoarius > Neoarius graeffei. The sequence goes on from NC_083581.1 coordinate 2,049,861, forward strand.
GAGGCTCAACTCCCTCCCTGTTCTGCCCCTCCTCCCCCCTCTGCCCCCTGCCACAGATTCTGCCCGCACACACCCCCGCCCCCCCTTCAGCATCTGACATGTCATCCTCACAGTTTCCCCCCCAACACACACACACACACACACACACACACACACACACACACACACACATCTCATCGTTCATTAACGCACTGAACTCAGGGACCGCACATCTCACTTTACCTCACTCATTTGCACTATTCCGCACTACCTCACCTTAACAACTGCTAGTTTGTTTATTCTGCTTATTTCATGTTTACCTGCTCTACCTCAAGCACCCTTGGTTATTTGAACCAATTTATACAGTGGGGAAAACAAGTATTTGATCCCTTGCTGATTTTGTTGGTTTACCCACTAAGAAAGACTTGATCAGTCTGTAATTTTAATGGTAGGTGTATTCTAACATGTGGAGACAGAATATCAAAAAGAAAATCCAGAAAATAACTTTTAAATATCTATATTAATTTATTTGTATTTTATTGAGAAAAAGAAGTATTTGATTCCCTAGTAACCAGCAAGAGTTCTTGTTAATACAGACAAGTTAGACTCTCCAAATTACCTTGTCACCTAAATTGAAGACACCTGATATCACTAATGACTTGTATAAAAGCCACCTGGCCACAGAATCAATCAGTTTGTCAGACTCCAAACTCTCCAACATGGGAAAGACTAAAGAGCTTTCTGTGGACTTAAGGGAGAAGATTGTAGGCCTGCACAAGACCGGTATGGGCTACAAAACCATTAGCAAGAAGCTGGGCGTTAAGGTGACAACTGTTGGTGCAATTGTGTGCAAGTACAAGACTCACAACATGATCATCAATCGACCTAGGTCTGGGGCTCCAAACAAGATCTCACCTCGTGGGGTTTCCAGGATCATGAGAACGGTGAGAAATAGACCTAATACAACACGGGCAGAGTTAGTGGATGATCTTAAAGCAGCTGGGATCACAGTAACCAAGCAAACAGTTGGTAACACTTTACACCGCAATGGTCTAACATCTTGCAGTGCTCGCAAAGTACCCCTGCTTAAGAAAGCACATGTGCAGGCCCACCTGAACTTTGCCAATGAACATCTGAATGACTTGGAGAGTGACTGGGAGAAAGTGTTATGGTCAGATGAGACCAAAATTGAGCTCTTTGGCATCAATTCAACCCGTCGTGTCTGGAGGGAGAGACATGCTGCTTATGACCCCAAGAACACCATCCCCACTGTCAAGCATGGAGGTGGTAACATTATGCTTTGGGGGTGTTTTTCTGCACAGGGCTACTTCACCGTATCAATGGGAGGATGGACGGAGCCATGTACCGTAAAATCCTAAGTGAAAACCTCCTTCCCTCTGCCAGGAAACTTAAAATGGGTCGTGGATGGGTCTTCCAGCAGGATAATGACCCAAAGCATACAGCCAAGGCAACCAAGGAATGGCTGAAGAAGAAACATATCAAGGTCATGGAGTGGCCCAGCCAGTCTCCGGACCTGAATCCTATAGAAAATCTATGGAGAGAGCTGAAGCTCAGAGTTGCCAAGCGACAGCCACAGAATCTTGATGATTTAGAGGTCATTTGCAAAGAAGAGTGGACCAAAATTCCTCCTAATATGTGCAGAAACCTGGTCATCAACTACAAAAAACGTCTGACCTCTGTGCTTGCTAATAAGGGGTTTGCCACAAAGTACTAAGTCCTTTTGGCAAGAGGGTTCAAATACTTATTTTCCTCAATAAAATGCAAATAAATTAATACAAATTATTTAAAGTCGATTTCTTGATTTTCTTTGTGATATTCTGTCTCAGCATGTTAGACTACACCTACCATTAATATTACAGACTGATCGAGTCTTTATTAGTGGCCAAACCAACAAAATCAGCAAGGGATCAAATACTTGTTTTCCCCACTGTATGTGTGTGGGGTGTATACTGTATATGAGTGTTTAGTCTACGTCTAGTTCATATCTAGTGTTTATACTGTTTATATTGTCTGTTTGAGTGTTTAGTCTGTCTTGTTCTTATCTAGTGTTTATACTGTTTATTCATACTGTTTATATTGTTTGAGTGTTTAGTCTATGTCTAGTTCCTATCTAGAGTGTTTATATTGTTTTGGTTTTTTTTCAATTATTCTATTTTTATTTATTGCATTGCCAGTTTGCACCGTGGGTCAGAGAGGACTGAAATTGCATCTGTGCTGTATGTCGAGCATGTATAGCATATTTGACAATAAACTTGACTTGAAAGTAACTCTGAGCCGTTTGTGAACCAAAAGAGTCGACTCATTCTGATTAGTGAACTGATTCAGTTGAAGTGATTCACTGCCAGAAGAAGCTGAATGTCCATCAGCAGTGTGCAGAAGGTTCCAGACTTTCCAGCCTGCAGAGATTCGCTCCAAACCACGTGTTTATCCTGAACCTCAACATAAATTCATCAAACTGTTCGGAAAACATTTCCATCTATTTTTAACTTTTCCAATAAACAAGTCTGTGAGGCAGAATTTAAAAAAAAATTAGAATTAGACTGACATTTAACCAACAATAACATGTTTCATTAGTTTAGAAGTTTTTATACAATCATTTCAGACACTTTTAAAAATACTTTTTTTCCAAAAAACATAAAATTTGGAAAACATTAGCGTCAAAATTAATTTCAGAAAATGAAATAATTCCTTTTGTTGTTGTTAAAAAAAACATTTGCAGATTTGTAAATCAAACGCAAAGCTTTAAACTCAGTCTCCCATTTTCCAGGCTTCCAAAAAAAGCCCTTTTTAAATTAAAACCAGTTAATCAATAGTTATTAAGAAATTACTCAATATGTGATATTAAAAAGGACTGAATTAATAAAAAAGAAAAATAAAATAATTATAATACATACCTATATGTACATATAATATAATGCATTAACAACAACAACAACAATAATAATAGTAATAGTGTGTGTGTGCTGAAAAAGGAGGCGTCACTGTGATGGACACAGCTGCAAACATCAGCTTCCAAGGAGAAAAGCTATAAAAGAGAGAGAAACCTGCAGTGGACCTTCATGTACACACACACACACACACACACACACACACACACACGTGTTCATCAGCACTGTACAACCCCGATTCCAAAAAAGTTGGGACAAAGTACAAATTGTAAATAAAAACGGAATGCAATGATGTGGAAGTTTCAAAATTCCATATTTTATTCGGAATAGAACATAGATGACATATCAAATGTTTAAACTGAGAAAATGTATCATTTAAAGAGACAAATTAGGTGATTTTAAATTTCATGGCAACAACACATCTCAAAAAAGTTGGGACAAGGCCATGTTTCCCACTGTGAGACATCCCCTTTTCCCTTTACAACAGTCTGTAAACGTCTGGGGACTGAGGAGACAAGTTGCTCAAGTTTAGGGATAGGAATGTTAAAGGCGTCGTGCGGTAATTTCAGCAACCAGGCTATATCATGTGTCAAAATGTCGGGTTTGGTGGGTTATTCAAGCCCCTCGGTTTCCCGCGATCTCAGTGTCACGATGCGCCCGCTACAAGCATTTAAAGTTGATGCGCACAGCCAAATTTAGGCAGCCAGACGTTAACTAGGTCAACTTATGTGTGATGTCATACCAGTAACCTCCCTTGGGTGATGCTGGCCTGTCGCCATGTTTTCTCTATAGCGTGCGTTTACCAGAGTTGTTTACATTGCGGATTTTGTGGATTTATTCAGTTTGTGGATAGTTTTGAACACTCAAAACACTATGAAATGATGTATTAATATTCTGTGATACAAAATGCCTAATCAGTGTATTGTGTTTGGCTGTAACAACGAGCCCCAGCCAGGAATTGCCTTACACAAATTTCCCACTGACAAGACAGTTCAAGAAGCACGGAGACGATTTGTTTGTCGGACCAGAGCAGGTTGGACAGGACCCAGCAAAAGTTCATCCATTTGCAGCAAACACTTCAAAGATGAGGACTTTGACAATATAGTACAATATCGAATGGGACATGCCAAGAAACTGAAATTGAAGAAGGGTACAGCCCCATGTGTTTACTAAACAATACAATACAAAGCTCAATACTCCCAGCCTATAACATACTGAATATCAAGTTAAAATCAACCGCAATAAAAGGAAAATGATGAAAACTGGAATATCAAGGGGTCTACTGTATCAGAAGGCCCACTGCATTTCGCGAGATCGCAAGCTGTCAAGTTGCTAGAATTCAATCTTTCTAGCTATACTTTCACCCCCTACAGCTATCAGTATTACACATAATCATAGATTAATCACACAGCATTCTAATTCAAGTGAAAACGGTCTTTAAAAATACACACAAGTAGTGATTTAGTCAGAGAAACCAACCAAAACAAGTCTTCAAGTCGCCGGTCTTCTTCATTCTCATCTTCGTTTCTGTCGTCGTCAGAACTGTCCTCATTTTCTTCTGAAGATGAGCGCTCAGGTTCAAATCTGTAAGGCTGGATACCACCAGGACATTCAGCTGTCAAAATCTCTACTTGTGGGCCATTTTCTTCTTCTGTATCGGTAAAATCAAAGCTAATTTCCTCAGCATCGCTCCTATTTTCTGGTGTGTCCGCCATTGCAACTGCACCGAGTGGTTACTGGTATGACGTCACGCAGCTGTTCCATTGACCGAGAGGGGGCGCTGCAAACGCGGGAAATTTCAAGTGATGGGCATGACCAAATAAGGACCGATTACAACCGCGGGAAGCTTTTGAAAAATCGATGGTCAATTTATTTAGAATCTCGAAAGCATTCTGGTGCAGAATAATGCGACTTTTATCGCCACTGCGTGACGCCTTTAACCCATTCTTGTCTAATGTAGGATTCTAGTTGCTCAACTGTCTTAGGTCTTTTTTGTCGTATCTTCCGTTTTATGATGCGCCAAATGTTTTCTATGGGTGAAAGATCTGGACTGCAGGCTGGCCAGTTCAGTACCCGGACCCTTCTTCTACGCAGCCATGATGCTGTAATTGATGCAGTATGTGGTTTGGCATTGTCATGTTGGAAAATGCAAGGTCTTCCCTGAAAGAGACGTCGTCTGGATGGGAGCATATGTTGCTCTAGAACCTGGATATACCTTTCAGCATTGATGGTGTCTTTCCAGATGTGTAAGCTGCCCATGCCACACGCACTAATGCAACCCCATACCATCAGAGATGCAGGCTTCTGAACTGAGCGCTGATAACAACTCGGGTCGTCCTTCTCCTCTTTAGTCCGAATGACACGGCGTCCCTGATTTCCATAAAGAACTTCACATTTTGATTCGTCTGACCACAGAACAGTTTTCCACTTTGCCACAGTCCATTTTAAATGAGCCTTGGCCCAGAGAAGACGTCTGCGCTTCTGGATCATGTTTAGATACGGCTTCTTCTTTGAACTATAGAGTTTTAGCTGGCGACGGCGGATGGCACGGTGAATTGTGTTCACAGATAATGTTCTCTGGAAATATTCCTGAGCCCATTTTGTGATTTCCAATACAGAAGCATGCCTGTATGTGATGCAGTGCCGTCTAAGGGCCCGAAGATCACGGGCACCCGGTATGGTTTTCCGGCCTTGACCCTTACGCACAGAGATTCTTCCAGATTCTCTGAATCTTTTGATGATATTATGCACTGTAGATGATGATATGTTCAAACTCTTTGCAATTTTACACTGTTGAACTCCTTTCTGATATTGCTCCACTATCTGCCGGCGCAGAATTAGGGGGTTTGGTGATCCTCTTCCCATCTTTACTTCTGAGAGCCGCTGCCACTCCAAGATGCTCTTTTTATACCCAGTCATGTTAATGACCTATTGCCAATTGACCTAATGAGTTGCAATTTGGTCCTCCAGCTGTTCCTTTTTTGTACCTTTAACTTTTCCAGCCTCTTATTGCCCCTGTCCCAACTTTTTTGAGATGTGTTGCTGTCATGAAATTTCAAATGAGCCAATATTTGGCATGAAATTTCAAAATGTCTCACTTTCGACATTTGATATGTTGTCTATGTTCTATTGTGAATACAATATCAGTTTTTGAGATTTGTAAATTATTGCATTCCATTTTTATTTACAATTTGTACTTTGTCCCAACTTTTTTTGAATCGGGGTTGTATGAAAGTTTGATGAGTGTATGGCTGTGTGTGTTTCCTGCAGGTTTCTCTCTCCTTCATATCTTTTCTCTCTGGAAATCTCTCTCAAATCTGTAACAATATGTTTCACAACATTATGAAACTTAAATGTAGAGGAGGGAATTTTTGAGAAACCAGTAAGAATAAGCTTGAAAAATGAAAAATCCTGCCCCCTCCCTTCAGCCCTCCTTCCAAACCACATGAACGCGCACCGCCTGACTCCTGCTAGAGGACAAGTCCATGAGAGAGAGAGAGAAAGCGCGTTGGGGGAGGAGTATTGTGTCACCGTTGAATAAAATACTGAACATCATCATAAAGAACATGGTGAGTGTTGGTTCTCAGAGCTGTTGACTAGCACACTAGCTTTAGCCGTTTGTCTGCCTCGCCTCGTGGAAGACTCCGGTCACGTGTAATGAGTGCACGAGCGGCGAGCGCACAGGTAGGCAGGCAGGTCGGCCATCCAATCATTTCATTCAGACCGAGTAAAATGATTGGAGAGACTTTTTACAGCCCTGCGACTGCCACAGATGATGAATTTCTTTCTTTATTGTAAAAGTGTTTGATTTATTCACTGCTGTCTGGATGTAAAGAGAATTTTAAGGAATGTAACAAAAATGCTTCTGAAATAAAATAAATGACAGACCCTAGCTTTAATTTACACACAGATTCTGGACAAACTTCTGGAAAAGTCACATGATCGTTTCTTCTGAATGAACAAAACCTCTGCAATCAGGGCTTAGAATTAACAGTCGAATAGTAATGCAGAAATAAATGAATTTATTTATTCATCGAGTCATTGTATATTATTGTGATTTAAATCAGACAGCTTACATTTTACTGACAGATCACTACAAAAAAAAGATATTTTAAAAGGCACTGTTGTGTCAGTGGCACTGTGAGTCCAGCAGGTGGCAGTGTGCTCAGGAATAAACACTCTACCCTCCCCTCCCCCGACCTTGCTGTATGGATTACAGTCACGGTTCTCCTCCTGCGGTTCTGACTCGGGTCCCAAGGCTGTGTGTGCGAGATGACTGCAGTTAGAATTATAAGTGGTTCAGTGTCTTCGACAGCAGAAGTGGCGAAGTCCAACCACACAAAACGCCACTTTTTTAACATCAGCGGTTCTTAAGATACTGCAGTGTTTCAGTTATAGCGCCCCCTATCGACAAAATCTCACAAAACTTGATGTGCTTCCAAAAAATTTGATGTTGATGAAGTATATTAAGTTCCATGAAATTTAACTTTTATATCACAAGATATTGGCCATAGAGTCAACTGGGGCCACACCTTAAAATGTCATTGGCTCATAACTTTGAAAGGGTTTGATGAATTAAAATTCTTCTTTCAACTTTTTATTGGCATGGTCTGTATATGATGTCTACACAATTTCATGCAAATCGGACAAACAGTTTAGAACAAGTTTGAAAAAATCCATTTTTGCAGATATTGACTGCTAAAATTTGATTGGCTGTTGGCAGCCATTTTTGTTGAGTGAGCCAATTGGTGCTATAGAACCTGTTAGCAAATGTGGCCAATTACAAACACAGCAAATTAAAATTTTTTTAGCTTAAAGGTCCCATGGCATGAAATTTTCACTTTCTGAGGTTTTTTAACGTTAAAATGAGTTCCTCTGACCTTCTTAAGTCACCCCAGTGGCTAGAAATTTCATAATGTGTAAACCAAACTATGCCCACCCTTTGTCAACATTTGAGAATGGTGCGTCAAATTGGCGCGTTGATAGGCTCTTCCCTTTACTACGTCAGCAAGGGAGATGATCCCCACGCCCCCCCTCTGGATTCCCACCCAGCTCAAAAGTTGCCACCATAGATACGTCACTTCAATTTTGTAGTGAGGAGACCATAGAGGACACAACAACATGGCACCACCTAAGCGAGCGAAACATGGAAATTGCGCTGTACATGGATGTGACAACACAGAAAGGAGTCTGTTTTTACTGCCGATGGGAGAGCCCCTGAAGACGCAGTGGCTTAATTTTATTTACTTCAATAATACGCCGTCGAGTCTACCTAAGACGGTGTATGTTTGTCGGAAGCATTTTCCTGAGGAATGTTTCCACAACTTGGGACAGTACAGGGCAGGTTTTGCACATCAACTGTCACTGAAGCCTGGGTCCGTACCAAGCATCCCTGCCGCATCAGCCACAAACACCGAACAAGTAAGTGTATAACTGTTAAGTCGTTTTGCCGTGTTTTAAAATCGGTGCGTTAGCCTAGCAATGGCTACATTAGCTGTGCAGCTAACCGCTTCCTGCAGTTAGCCAGGCACTCTGCGCTACAAAACTAAAAAGCATGCAGCATGCTCTGTTAAACTGAGTTTAGTCTGGAAATTGACTGTAACTTATGAGCTTATGTTTGACTATTGCGCCGCAATGCATGTCTTCTGTTGGATAAGCGATATGTTGCTGTAGTTGCTGCTTCTATCCTCTTTGGTTATGGAGTGCGTGTTCAAGCCTAGGGTATTATACGTTCGTAAACTACCACTCCGAACACTCTCACTCTCTGTTCTCTGTGTCACGTTGAGTTTACGAAAGGAGTCCGAGGGAGAACGCCCCCACCCTCTACCCTTCCCCGCCTCCTGCTTCTCATTAGCAAAACAACGCACTGGGAAAAGCGCTGAAATGGGGCTTTCTCCCAGGAGGCTATATCTACGTGCCGAGGGTTCATTTCGAGAAAGGCTGCGGATATAACATCCGGAAACCTCCACGAGCCCGTTTAAACCATCAACAAACCACCATGCCATGGGTCCTTTAAGTGGTTCTTCAGATATTGAAACGTCAGTTGTGGCGCCCCCATAGATGAAATCTCACAAAATTTGGTGTGCACCCAAAGACAACTTCTTTATCAGCATGGTTTTGAGATGAGGCAGACCAAATTTCGTGACAGATGAAGTGCCTCAGATGAGTTAATTTTCCTGCCCTTTTCATGAAATTGAAATGGCGGGAAATGTTGGGGGCGGGAACTGGAGGTTATTGACCCAATCGATTTGGAAATGGCGGGAAAGTTTGTGGACCAGAAATCAGCATAAATGAATGCGGTAGATTTGGGAGCTTTCAAGGAGTCAGATGAAAAAAAATATATTTGTTCGAACCCACACAGTTCCTGAGATATGACCAAAAATATAAAGACATTTATTATAGCGCCCCTAGAGTCAAGTGGAGGTAATTACACTGTTGTGAGATCTCCCCTGGTTCTGTTCCTTTATTCCAATTCTGGTGCTTATACAACTTACAGATTTTACTGCTTGGAACCTTTTATAAAAGAAAAATGGAAAGATTATTATTAATAATAATAATAATAATAATAATAATAATCCTTACAAAACCAATACAGTTCCAGCAGCTTCTGCTTGGACCCAAAATAATATTTTATTAAAGTGTTTATAGTCTCATTATTTTTAATGAAACACATCAACAATAAAAACACCTCAGAGTCCTTTTTTTAAACTTGTGCTTTAATCTAAACACATATAAACGTTGATTATCAATTAGTCTGAATTATAATGAGGTAAAAAGTCAATTAATTAGTTTTACACACAAACTAACTCAAAATAAAATACACGAATCTTTATCTCTGACTGTTTATTTCTGTTTTCCGCTTTTACTTCGCATCACCTGTCAATCAAGTTTAGTGGGCGGGGCCCGGCAATAACACTGATGTATGAAATGGTAAAGCAGTACACGGTCAGTCTCCGTGTGGAATCTGAGCAACATGAACTTATGGAGTGTTATATTTATTATGACACCACAACACTTCTGGATTGTGATTGGTCATCAGATGTTGATTAATTTTTGATAACAGCAGCTCTGACAGTAGCACATGTTCTAATACGTTATGGTTTCTATAGTAACAACTCGTTCTCCCATTGATATGTGCAGCGGACACTTGATATAAACACTGATGTGGTGAAGTTTTCTGTATCGTCTCCGGAAGGAGTCTCCAGTGTCAGCGCTATGTAACAGTCAGAGGTGTAACTGGAGCTTTAAGTTTTCAGATGCCTTCAGGACAGAGGTGTTTACACTTCTTCTTTACAGTTTCTCAGGAAGACGATGGAACAAACTTCTTTTCTTTTTTAAAATCTTATTAACTTTGAGAGCAAGAATAAAGACAGACTGGTGAGGGAACGACTGTTTATCGCTGCTATAACGTCAGTGAGAACTTCATCGCATCACCTGGTCACTGTGTGTGTGTTAGGGATCTGCCACAGGCTCTGATCTGAATCACACTGTACAGTAACTGATGCTCAAATGCTTGTATATAAATAAAAATCCCACTGAATGAAAGAAGTGTGACGTCGTTTCTTCATCCTCTCACAGCAGGAATCGTTTCCTTATTAGAGAGTGAGAGTTACGGCTCGGTACAGCTGTATGGTTGTGGAAAATTAAACACCGAACAGACGGCCACAGTGGGACACAGGACACGCCCGTCTCCTTCAGCATTCTGCGTAATAACACCCCCCCCCCCCTTCTCCAGGGTCACGTGATCAGATCTCAGCAATCCTGCTCATAAATCACCTCCTCCTCAGAACATGGAGGCTGCGGTGGACCGACAGGAACATCAGGAGTGACTTGAAAAGAGAGGGAGCTAAATAATGAGACTATATCATATTATCGCTAGCTGTTATTTATATTTAATTTTTGAATGCATGACTTAGCAGAAAAAGATTCTTATTTACAGAACATAATTAGAGCAACATTAGCCAAGGGGAAAAAATATTAGTGTACTTTAACAGGCTGACTATTATATATTGTATACTACTGTTTCTTTACTAGCAAACTAATGACTGTTAACTAATTAAAACCAACAGGAAGCTAAATAACCTTCACTGAACTAATTTATTACATAATAATAATAATAATAATAATAATAATAATAAGTTACATACGACTTCTAATTAATTAAGCTAAATTATATTTAAAAATTAGGTGGTTTACAAAAGAACTCATAAAACACTGTGTGTCTATTTTAGGTTTCATAAAACTGGTACTCAAGTCTGATCAAATACCCCTTGCTGTAATACAGTAAATAAGTTTACTAGCACTTCAGTTAATGCTCAGTGAACTATATTTCTGTTTATTACCCAGGAAGCACGTTCACTATTGGGCTAATTATAATATTGTGTAAACCAGTGGAAAAGTTTATTAGCAAGCTCACGAATGTAAAGCTCAGTACTATATTGTGTGATTAAAGGTGCACTGTGTAGGTATCTGTGAAGATACTCAGTTATCCAGGTACATAATAATCTGTGGTTGGTAGAAGAGAGCAATTGGACTTGCTTGAAGATTCTTGAAGACGTCTCGCCTCTCATCTGATAGAACTGACGAAGCCTGTCTCTGTTCAGTGATGGTCGTTCCAGGTTGACAAAAATGAACGATCCACTCTGGCTAAGATGTCTGCCAGTTTTCGACCATCACTGAACAGAGACAGAACTGAGGAAGCCTATCAGACGAGAGGCGAAACGTCTTCAAGAATATTCAAGCAAGTCCAGTTGCTCTCATCTACCAACCACAGATTACTATGTACCTGGATGACTGAGTATCTTCACAGATATGTTTCTACGCACTTTGGAATGAGATCCCTTTGACTGGTGCGGGAGTATGAGAGGACTTCCAGAAAACTGGCAGACATCTTAGCCAGAAAGGATCGTTCATTTTTGTCAACCTGGAATGACCATCACTGAACAGAGACAGAACTGAGGAAGCCTATCAGACGAGAGGCGAAACGTCTTCAAGAATCTTCAAGCAAGTCCAGTTGCTCTCTTCTACCAACCACAGAATGCACTGTGTAGGATTTAAGGGGATCGATTAACAGAAATGGAATATAGTATTTATAAATATGGTTTCATTAGTCTTTAATGACCTGCAACTATGAATTGTTATGTTTTCATCAGTTGAGAAAGAGCACTTTATATTTACATAAGGAGCGGATTCAGTAACGAGGCGCTGCCATCTTACACTGCTACAGGAGCCCAGAAGGGACAAACGTCTAAAGAGTGGCTTCAGCATTTCATGTTTTTATAAGAGGCAGCAGGAATCTGGGAGGAAGCACTGGAAGAAGAAGAAGAAGAGGAAAGGAAGGCAAGGAAAAAGAAGAAAGGAAGGAAGGAAGGAAGGCAAGGAAGACGAAGAAGAAGAGGAGGAGGAAGAGGAAGAAAGGAGAGAATCAGTGTTTGCTGGTTAACAAGTTTGAGAACCCAAATGTAGAAAAATGGAGGATGGTAATTATTATTTAGTGCAAGAAGTAGTACAGGAGTGTGACTGTAAGTGTTGGGAGAACGCGATGGGGAGCTGACGGCCTTCACACGTTTTAATACACGCTTGGAAATACATTCAGTTAGTTGAATCCTACATAGTCAAGTCAAGTTTATTTGTATCGCGCTTTTAACAATAAACATTGTCGCAAAGCAGCTTTACAGAATTTGAACGACTTAAAACATGAGCTAATTTTATCCCTAATCTATCCCCAATGATGAAGCCTGTGGCAACGGTGGCAAGGAAAAACTCCCTCAGACGACACGAGGAAGAAACCTCGAGAGGAACCAGACTCAAAAGGGAACCCATCCTCATTTGGGCAACAACAAACAGCATGACTATAACTAACAGCTTTAACATGAAGACAGTTTTGTTGATGTTATAAACTCTTCATTGATGGAAACTTGAGTGCAAAACTGTTCATGACAACTGCAGTCCTAAAGTTAGCAAGTCAACTGTAGTCCTCAGCCATAAAAGCATTACTGTAAGAGTCCAGAGTGTCTTCCAGGTGTGACTTTCAACTGTCCACATGGGGCCGCCCTCCACACGAGCGATGTGATGAGACTCCAACCAGACACAGAGCACCAGGATGGATCAGGCAAGTCCGAGGAGCAGAAGAGGCCAGCATCTCAATCCCAGGACCAAGTGCATAAACAAGCTCCAGTTAGTTCAAAATGCAGCAGCAAGAGTCCTTACTAGAACTAGAAAATATGACCCCATCACCCCTGTCTTATCCACACTGCATTGGCTCCCAATCACATTTCGTATTGATTATAAAATACTACTATTGACCTTTAAAGCACTGAATGGTCTCGCACCACAGTACCTGAGTGAACTTCTGATCCTCTATGACCCGCCACGCCTACTTAGATCAAAAGGTGCAGGCTATCTGCTGGTACCTCGTATAGTGAAGGCTACAGCAGGGGGCGGAGCCTTTTCTTACAAAGCCCCACAGTTATGGAACAGCCTTCCAAGTAGTGTTCGGGAATCAGACACAGTCTCAGCGTTTACGTCTCGGCTGAAAACAGATCTGTTTAGTCAAGCCTTGTGTTAATGGTGTTTATGAGGTAAAGGAGTAGATCTGGAGGATCCTCAGACAGAGTGTTTTGGTAAACTGGGATGTATGGATGCTGTCAGTCCCCACTCGCTCATTCACTGGGGTTTGTTGACGGTGTAGTGGCTGCTGCTTTATGTCCCAGAGCTCCCTCATGCCTGTGTTACCTTCTGGCTCTCCCCTTTTAGTTATGCTGTCATAGTTAGTTGCCGTGGCATAGTGGACCTTTAAGAACATTGTCGGCACAAACAGCATTGTTCAGGAATAAAACTGAAAGAGATTCAGTCCTTCAAGTCCTTTAGATCATTTCACAGAAGCAGTGAGAAAGTAAAATCACTGAGGACGTAGAAACACCACTCGGAGGTGAAATAAAGGAGAATGAAACAAAAGCTCTGAACGCGTTTCATCTCTCTGAGACGGAGCTGATAGTGCTTCCTTGTGTCCTCTTCATCACGATTCTGGTGTCAGAGGACGGCAGGTTTGATTCATCATCGCCCGGATCTGAGAGATGATCCATGAGGAACAAAAAGAATAATTCATACTGTGAGAATTTCTGCTTCTCCAGACTCTCGAACAGCAGCAGAGTGAAGAATGAGATGTTATCACACCCAGTTTCTCCTAAATCTAATGAAGTAATATTTCCTCTCAGGGCAGAAGGATAGGAAAATAATTGATTACTCAATGTACCATGATTTTCTCTTGAACAATACTTAAATATTGATACTCAAAACATACAAATATTTAACTCAGAGAGATTTATGCTATTCGCGTGCTTAAACACTAATATCACCGATACCTGACAGTTTAATCCAGCCAGCAACAAAGCAAGCATTTATTTTCTCCATACTGTACTGTCGCTGTTCCTGTTTCTGATCTGAAATAAATGAATAAATAAAATAACACAAGCGACAACATGAGAGACTCGTCACTTGCCAGTGTGAACTACAGCTGTTTACATTCCTTTGAACATCAATAAGTGTGCTGTACAATGTTCGAGTGTTAAAGACTGAACATAAACATATTTTAAAAACGTGTAATGGTTGCTATGGTGAAGTTTTCTGTAAGGAGAAATGTGTTTATGCAACATTTATGGAAGGAGTCTCCAGTGACAGCACTCGTTTGTCTTCCATCCATCCATCCATTATCTGTAGCCATTTATCCTGTACAGGGTCGCAGGCGAGCTGGATCCTATCCCAGCTGACTACGGGCGAAAGGCGGGGTACACCCTGGACAAGTCGCCAGGTCATCACAGGGCTGACACATAGACACAGACAACCATTCACACTCACATTCACACCTACGCTCAATTTAGAGTCACCAGTTAACCTAACCTGCATGTCTTTGGACTGTGGGGGAAACCGGAGCACCCGGAGGAAACCCACGCGGACACGGGGAGAACATGCAAACTCCACACAGAAAGGCCTTCGCCGGCCACGGGGCTCGAACCCGGACCTTCTTGCTGTGAGGCAACAGTGCTAACCACTACACCACCGTGCCGCCCGCTCGTTTGTCTTAACATCAAAAGAGAGAGGAAAAAAAAGAGAAAACTCAAATTCTGACTGAGCCACAGGAGAACTATAAGTACCCAGGTATCCCACAGGCCAGTGGGGCCATGATGAAGAGGCAAGGAGTTCAGCTATGACCAAATACCTCTAGAGGGTAAGACAGGTTCTGAGAAGCCAGCTCAATGGTAGAAATAAGATCCAAGCCATCATCACATACACCCTACCAGTCATCAGATACCCAGCTGGAATAGTAAAGTGGCCACAAGAGGAGATAGATCCAGCTGATATAAGGTCCAGCACCCTGAGACTCTACAAGCCATGGAAACAGGAATGGCGAGGATTAGTGAGTGTCAGAACCACGATCCAGGATGAAACAAGGAGCATCCATGAATACATCAGAAAGATGTCCCCATGAGATGAACTCATAAGCGATGCCTCAGGCAGCAGAAGACAGAGGGTGATGAGGATGAAGAGGAAATATCCTGGAAGACCAAGCTCCTCTATGGGATGTATCATTGGCAGTATCTCGGCGAGAGGCAGGTGTTGGATTTGCTGTAAAGTCCCACCTCACCCAGAAACTTTCCAAACTCCCGGAGGGCATCAACGATTGCCTGATGACACTTCAGCTCCCAATTGGAGGCAAGAAGAATGCAACATTGATTATTGCTTATGTTGGCACAATAGATGAAATGCATCGCTGAGGCCCAAGAGAAATGAGCTGCATGGAAGGCTCGAACTATCACCACCCCCACTACAGCACCTACCCACGTGTGCCCGACATGCGTGTGTACCTTCAAAGCCTGGATTGGCCTCATCAGTCACCTCCAGACCCACAACCACCACCCATCAAATTGAAGTCATGGTCATCTTCGACCCCGAAGGACAAACATCATCATCATCATCGTCATCATTGGCAGATAGAGGAAGTGGCTGACATCAAGAAGTCCTACCAGTGGGTAGAGAAGGCTGGCTTGAAGGACACCACAGAGGCTCTGATCATGGCAGCACAAAACCAGTCCCAAGCACTAGGTCCATAGAGACAGGTGTCTACCACAGGAGACAGGACCCAAGGTGCAGGCTGTGCAAAGACGCCCCTGAGACACTCAAGCACATAGTAGCACAAACTGGGACAGCGTACCCTGAGAGGCATAACCAAGTGGCTGGGATAGTGTACAGGAACATTTGTGCTGAGTACAGACTAGGAGCCCCCAAGTCCCAACAGGACATACCGCCAAAAGTGGTTGAGAACAACAGAGCTAAGATCCTGTGGGACTTCAGGTTCCAGACTGACAAGCAGGTGCTGGTAAATAAGGAGCAGAAGAGTGGAGTTGTGATAGTTGTGACAATCCCAGCTGAAAATAACATCAGGCAGAAGGAACACGAGAAGATCGAGAAGTACCAGGGACTGAAATTAGAACTGGAACAGATGTGTAAGGTAAAGTCCAGAGTGTTCCCAGTGGTGACAGGAGCATTAGGGGCTGTGACCCCCAAACTGGGAGAGACAGGGATTCCAGCAGACTCCAGGTACAACGTTTGAGATCTCTGTCCAGAGGAACAGCTAAGATACTGCACAGAACCTCAAACTCCCAGCCGTCTGGTAGAGGAACTGACTTTAAGGAAGACACACACCATCCCCCACCAGAGGGGTGAGAGGGAAGTTTTATTTATGGGGTGCATAGACGAGATGATTGTACTCCTAAATTGACTAGTAAGCTTTATGAGGACATCAGCGTCACTAAACTGTCTCTCACTCAACACTGATGACATTCGGATCCTGATAAAGTGTTTCTGTAAACACAGATATGATTAAACACAGACCTTCAGCTGTCTGTAGAGTTCACCTTTCGACCTTTACGATTAGATTCCACTTTTCAACATCATGATCTCTGAGACGAGACATCACGAGAGAGGGTTTTATAAAACAAATCTGTTTTCTGCGACCGGAACCGCGTCCTGTACAGAGATCCGTATCCGCAGTCTCACAGTCAGCTCGCTCTGTTAGTTCAGCTCAGGAGATTGTGGACCTCCTCATCACCCCCAGGAGTCAGAGGTGTAATAACAACTGACCTGAGAACAGTCTCACAGAGGTCCATCAGTACGCTCAGTCTTTAACTCGGTGTGTAAACAATCATTACAGTTCCTGCTGTATGGTTCCGTCTGAGGAACACCGAGTCACTCCGAGTGTGGAACGCTCACACTGTTCAGGAACATAATCAGAGTTTATTCAGAAAAATAATCGGATTTGTAAGCAGTGACTAGGTCTGTCTCTCTGTCTGTCTCTCCGTCTGTCTGTCTTTCTCTCTGGGTCTCCTTCTGTCTCTCTGTCTTTCTTTCTCTGTATCTCTCTTTCTCTCTGTCTGTCTCTCTGTGTCTCTCTCCCTCTGTCTGTCTTTCTCTTTCTGCCTCTCTCAGTCTGTCTCTCTTTCTCTCTACATCTCTCTCTTTCTGTCCCCAGCCCCCCTCCTCTCTCTCTCTCTCTCTCTCTCTCTCTCCGTCTCCCTCTCTCTTTCTCTCTCCCTGTCTCTCTCTCTCTCTGCTCACCAGAGTCCATTTCAGTGATTAATTGTTCCTGCAGTGGCCACTCTAACGCCTATAAATATATTTTTATCCATTTCTATTCTACGCTTCTGTGCCAGGCAGAGACTCAGGTTATTACCGCACACAGAAAACAGAAAATCAAATTACAGAAAAAATTCCAACCCGGCGGCACGGTGGTGTAGTGGTTAGCGCTGTCGCCTCACAGCAAGAAGGTCCGGGTTCGAGCCCCGTGGCCGGCGAGGGCCTTTCTGTGCGGAGTTTGCATGTTCTCCCCGTGTCCGCGTGGGTTTCCTCCGGGTGCTCCGGTTTCCCCCACAGTCCAAAGACATGCAGGTTAGGTTAACTGGTGACTCTAAATTGAGCGTAGGTGTGAATGTGAGTGTGAATGGTTGTCTGTGTCTATGTGTCAGCCCTGTGATGACCTGGCGACTTGTCCAGGGTGAACCCCGCCTTTCGCCCGTAGTCAGCTGGGATAGGCTCCAGCTTGCCTGCGACCCTGCAGAACAGGATAAAGCGGCTACAGATAATGAGATGAGAATGAGATGAAATTCCAACCCACCTGAGCACCGTGTGAGCAGCTGTAATAATTTCACTCCATTTAACTCTCTAATCTTCAACATTATCATGTTTTATTTAATCAGATCACCACCAGGCTGATACTGGATTAGACCTGGAGATGGATTCGGCTCTGATCATGGCACTGATCACCGCACTGATCATGGCACTGACCACCGCACTGATCATGGCATTGACCACTGCACTGATCACTGCACTGATCATGGCACTGACCACCGCACTGATCACTGCACTGATCATGGCATTGACCACCGCACTGATCACTGCACTGATCATGGCACTGACCACCGCACTGATCACTGCACTGATCATGGCACTGACCACTGCACTGATCACTGCACTGATCATGGCACTGACCACCGCACTGATCACTGCACTGATCATGGCACTGACCACTGCACTGATCACTGCACTGATCATGGCACTGACCACCGCACTGATCATGGCACTGACCACTGCACTGATCATGGCACTGACCACTGCACTGATCACTGCACTGATCATGGCACTGACCACTGCACTGATCACTGCACTGATCATGGCACTGACCACTGCACTGATCACTGCACTGATCATGGCACTGACCACCGCACTGATCACTGCACTGATCATGGCACTGACCACCGCACTGATCACTGCACTGATCATGGCATTGACCACGGCACTGATCACTGCACTGATCATGGCACTGACCACCGCACTGATCACTGCACTGATCATGGCACTGACCACTGCACTGATCACTGCACTGATCATGGCACTGACCACTGCACTGATCACTGCACTGATCATGGCACTGACCACCGCACTGATCACTGCACTGATCATGGCATTGACCACGGCACTGATCACCGCACTGACCACGGCACTGATCACTGCACTGATCATGGCACTGACCACCGCACTGATCATGGCATTGACCACCGCACTGACCACGGCACTGACCACAGCATGCTTCAGTGTTCAGTCTTTGGGTCTCAGTACACTGGTGTTGGATCTGTGATGCAGATTCACTCCCCGAGATCTTTAGTGCATTTTAGAGTAGAATATGGAACACATCAGTGAATCACTGAACTCGAACAAAGCACCGCCGTTACTGAACACGAGCAAGAACATGGAGGAATAACACATTCACAAACATTCATTCACTCACTCATTAGCTGTGACTCTGATTAATTCAGACCCAATCCTTTCCCTAACAGCGTCACCCGACATCACTTTGTGCTCAAATATACAGGAGTAATTATGAATAAAGCTTAACACATAATGAATAAACATGTTTAATTAAGAATTTATTAACTGAACACCAAAATTAAACCCTGATCATGTTCTCCTTAAGAAAGTGTTACCAAAATACCTACATAATAATAAAAAAATGCACCATCGTAACTTATTTTTTAATGATCAAAAATAAAATAATATTAAACGTGTCCGTGCAACATTATTTTTAAACTCACTTTAACCCAAACTGTTAATGTCTGAGACGTTGTAGCACAAACACCATGCAGGAAACACCGTCCTTCTGATTACAGGCAAAGTTTTAAACATAAACCCAACGTCAACGTAAACAAGGAACTTCATCGAAATCCAAACTAAATATAACTGATGGGATTATTTTATCTGTAACAACTCACACACTATCATCATATACATAAATATCAACAAATCATCCAACAAAAGTTTTAAAATAACCGATGACAAAAATACCACGTAAACCGTCTGCTCAGTTTCCTCCTCACATTCTTCATCATTTAACTGAGATCTGAAGATTCCCTTCGGCTAAATGTCTTCAAATACTACATGGCATGAGATCAGTTATTCAGCACAATGTCAAATCCCATTTGAAGAAAAATAAAAAGTACACAGGAAGGCTGTGAGGAATGTAACCATTGATCTGTAATCGATCAGCGAGGGCAGTCGAGGTCCCTCTCAGGCAAGAACGTCTAATAACATCTCCGACTTAAACTTGTTATTATGGATCACAGAGCGACCTGAGTGAAGTGTTTCCAGATGCTTTACACGATAGAGCATCGCGCCTCAGGAAACAACGTGTGAGGAAAGAGAAAAGAGCAGCAGGTGTACAGACCTGAAGGAAGTGGATTTCCACTGGCGACAGGGAAAAGTTCTCCTGCATAATGGTGATATGGTGCTGCTGGAGGTTTCCACAGGAAGTGAGGCGTGTCTCCTACACAGAGCACAATACAGAAAATTATTGTCCATGTTTTCAAAAGATAAAACAACGCTCCCATCTGTAGATATATTTATCAAGTCTGCAGTATTTAAGTCTGTTGTACTCGAAGCTACGTACGTCGTTACTGATATGCTGTACAAATTCATGTCTGTACATTCCTCATACATCATTATACACCATACGTCACGGATTTGTCAGACATCATCATGGCTACATCATACGTCATCACTGACACATTATACATCATTACAGATTCATAATCCATCGTTCCGCTCTCGGTGCAGTGTGCAGGCCCAGAGAGGAGAGAACAGACGCCCAGCCCGGTGCATGCTGGGACAGAGATGGCTGTCTGTGACAGAGAGAATGACGAGGCAGAAGAACAGAGGAGAACAGACAGTGAGAAGGAAATGAGGATGGAATAAATTCACAGCGGCCCACGCTGCCCCGAGCACCGACACCCTTCAGTACCCACAATGCACCTCAGTCAGGAGTGTAAGAGTTTAATCACCACATCAGGGTGAGTTACAGCCCACTTTCACTCCGAGTGCAGGCAGGACGGGAATGATGGGGCTAATGGACATAAACAAACCAAGTGACCGTCTGGACACCGAGCAGAGAGTTCAGAAAAGAAAGAAAGATACGGTAGAAAGGAAGAATCGTAGGGAAAAGAACAAACAGAAAAATGAAAATAAGAATAAAAGAAAGAAAGAAAGAAAGAAAGAAAGAATTCTTGATCCTTGCTTACAACAATTAACTTAATTGCTGTATAAAAAGCCATCATTTGGAAACTATTTATTTATTATTTATTAACTGCATTATGATTCTTAGTAAACGGTTTAATTTTTTCCTCCAGTGCTGGAATTTTTTTCTCAGCTGCATTAATGTTTTTATTGGACTGGTTAGTGGAGCTTCTTTTGTTCTTTATGATACAATAATAAACTTTTATATGCTATTTGTGTTCTTCTGTTAACTTGTGTGTGTGTGTGTGTGTGTGTGTGTGTGTGTGTGTGTGTGTATCACACACCCTGCTGTTCCTAACAATCTGCTGCTCCAAATGCAGCATCTGCTCAAATCTACTGTACAACGAGTGCAAATAAAAACAAATAAAATGGAAGAATTAAACAAAAACAGACACAGAACAAAGTGAGAAACAAAAAATGGGGGAAAACAGAATATAGTATAAAAAAAGAACAAAAAAGATAAATGAGGTGATCATGAACAGCTTTTTATTCAGTAAAGGATCAGATCTGCAGTGTTCTCAAGGACAGAGTGTTTTGGTAAACTGGGATATACGGATGCTAATCCATCCATCCATCCATTATCTATTCCACTTATCTCTCAGGGTCACAGGTGAAGGTGGAGCCAATCTCTTCTGACTACAGGTGAGGGGCGGGGTTCACCCTGGGCGGGTCACCAATCAATCACAGGGCTACACAGAGACCAACAACCATCACACTCACACACACACACACACACACACACACACACACCTCTGGGGGATTTCAGAGGAACCAGCTGAGCTAAAACACATGTCTTTGGACTGTAGGAGGAAACCAGAGATCTGGAGGAAACCCACAGACACGAAGAGAACCTTGAGAACATCCACACAGAAAGATCCCAGTCAGCTACGAGGCTTCTTCCCAACCACCACATCACCATGTGCTCAATCACGTGTTCCATTTATACAGCACCTTCCTCATACTGCGGTCTCTGAATATTAAAGATGAATTAATAACAGAAGAAATAACAGTTTAAAACGTTACACACCTGACCGTCCGCGTCGATCCACCATATTCAGGTCTGAAACACACAAGAAGGACAAAACCGTGTTAAAAATATGTCAGTGATGTGGATCCATGAAGTTTCAGATGATGGTGATGTTGTGGATCTTCAGCTCTAGCTTCTTCTGAGTGAACCTTCACCTTCTAAATCACACACACACACACACAGCAGCTGAGGTTTCTACACACCAGCATTAATGAGGAACACACCAACGAACAACCAGAACCTGTGTGTGTGTGTGTGTGTGTGTGTCCTGAACTAACAGGTGAAATGGTGTAGCAGTAAAAATAAGATAAATATAAATGTGAAATTAAAACAGGAGATTTTTACTGTATGAATGTTTGTGTATTTGTGTCTCACACATAAAGATACAAAACTATTTTAAAGCTACTTTATTAAATATATATTGCGTTATTGTTACTTGGTAAAATATTACAACATATTTGCCAATAATGATGATGATTTTGGAGTTTAAAACAGGACTGAGTTTGTCACGTGAACCTGGCAGTTTATTCTACATTCGATTAAAACTCATAAACCCACAGAAAACGCTCCCTCTACTGGGAATTCTTGCTCGTAAACTCCACATCGACACGGCTGCTCGGCGCATCAGGAGGAAACAGCAGCACTTCTTATTCTGAAATGACGGTTAAACTGAATAAACACGCACAAGGGCGTAAAAACGGTGTTGATATTGGTGGGGACATAATTTGGCCAAGTGCGCCATGGTTGTCGCACGAAATGTGGCCTACACTGTACAAATGATTGGTTGTCCATTCCTTTGTGTTATTTTGATTTTTAGCACCAGGTACACTTTAGTCTTAGACTTATGGCCCTTTTCCACTACCCTTTTTCAGCTCACTTCAGCTCACTTCAGCCCGACACGGCTCGCATTTCGACTACCAAAGAACAGCACGACTCGGCTCGCTTCAGCCCTGCTTAGCCCCTAAAACTCGCACCGTTTTGGAGTGGGGCTGAAGCGAGCCAACGCGAGCCGAGCGAGGCTGGGGGCGTGAGCAGACACTCCCCTGTGCACTGATTGGTGAGGAGGAGTGTCCTCACATGCCCACACACGCCCCGCGAGCACGCTGGGATCTGTAAACACCGTAAACCCGGAAGAAGAATAATTACGAGAATTTCTGAAGCCTTATGTGCCTCGCCTCATCTATACGCTCTTGCCAGTATCTGTTGGCGTTGTCGGTGACAACAAGCCACAGCACCAAGACCAGCAACACTAACGACTCCATGTCCTCCATGTTTATTGTTTACGATTCGGGTCGTGAGACTACCGCTTAAAAGATCACTGATGTCACTGTTTGCGCTGCTTAATGACATCACGTGACGTCCACCCACTTTCGCTAACTCCACCCAATGTGTCCACCCACTTCCAGCCAGCACGGTTCAGCGCGGTTGTAGTCGAAATGCAACTCTAACAGCCCCGCTCAGCTCGACTCAGCCCAACTCAGCACGGCACGGCTCAGCCCGACTCAGCATTAGGCTAACATCTGCATGTATACGGGCAATACATTATCACACAGAGAAAGCGGACATTGAAGTTGCTGTGAATTTCGCTGTAGTGGATGACCTACCCAAAATACAACAACACAATCAATCAAAATGATGTGCTGCTGCTTCATTTTCACACAACTTTTACTATTTTCACACATTTGAAACATCATGTGCTTCCTTTTGAGTTACTGCAATTGCAGAATCTGGAAGTAATGTAGGTATGGGCGGCAGAAGTGTGAAGAGTTTTGGTAGTTGTAGTGCATTTTGCAAAAATGTTTATTCATTAAGTTGAAAGGGTTAAGTGACAATTGTTTCACATTTTTGCATTTTCACATTTTATTGCAGAGGTTACATACATACGCATATACACATGCATATATACATATACATGCAAACAATGAGCAAGAAAAAAGTAAATATAAGTAAACATTTAGCATTACCTACAAGCATTTATTAGTGTGTGTGTGTGAGAGAGAGAGAGAGAGAGAGAGAGAGAGAGAGTGTATACAACTGCTAGATGTTAAGGTGTTTTAAGGTGTTTTTGCCTTCTGAGGCAGAAGCTAAACAATTGGAGTCGAGCGCTTGGCAGAAGAAAGTGTCACTGTCTGAAGAGGTTCTCTAACAAGGCTATTTTGTTTTGAATAGCTTACCGTTGACTGGGTAAAATAATGTCTTATGTCTTCCTTACGTTTTCTTTTATTGCCCGACGTCACTGCCTGTGTGCTGTTTTGCTGTAGCAGCGAGCTGGATGCTGATTTTACCGCTTGCTACTGCTTACAGCCAATGACAACAAAAAACCATAGCAACGTCAAGGCAACGGGAGGTGGGCCAATCAAAAACCATAGCAACGTCAAGGCAACAGGAGGTGGGCCAATCAAAGCTTCATAAAGCTGTTTTAGCTGCTGTCCCCACCAATAGTCAGCCGTCTTTGAGAGGTCTGTTCACAACTGAAAATCAGCTGGAAGCGATACCGCGTTTGGTGTTTTTATTCAGCGTTTCCCGCATCGCGGCTTCTCCATTCAAAAATGGTATGGACATTTTAAACTCAGCTGAATATTGGTATGGACGCGTCCATACCGTCCATACGCATTTTTACGCCCATGAACACGCATTAGCTTTAGATCGACCAACACAGCCACGCTCGCGTCTATAAACATGCATTAGCTTTAGATCGACCAACACACAGCCACGCTCGCGTCTATAAACACGCATTAGCTTTAGATCGACCAACACACAGCCGCGTTCACGTCTATAAACACGCATTAGCTTTAGATCGACCAACACACAGCCGCGTTCACGTCTATAAACACGCATTAGCTTTAGATCGACCAACACACAGCCACGCTCGCGTCTATAAACACACATTAGCTTTAGATCGACCAACACACAGCCACGCTCACGTCTATAAACACGCATTAGCTTTAGATCGACCAACACACAGCCACGCTCGCGTCTATAAACACGCATTAGCTTTAGATCGACCAACACACAGCCACGCTCGCGTCTATAAACACGCATTAGCTTTAGATCGACCAACACACAGCCACGCTCGCGTCTATAAACACGCATTAACTTTAGATCGACCAACACACAGCCACGCTCGCGTCTATAAACACGCATTAGCTTTAGATCGACCAACACACAGCCACGCTCGCGTCTATAAACACGCATTAGCTTTAGATCGACCAACACACAGCCACGCTCGCGTCTATAAACACGCATTAGCTTTAGATCGACCAACACACAGCCACGCTCGCGTCTATAAACACGCATTAGCTTTAGATCGACCAACACACAGCTGCGTTCACGTCTATAAACACGCATTAGCTTTAGATCGACCAACACACAGCCACGCTCGCGTCTATAAACACGCATTAGCTTTAGATCGACCAACACACAGCCACGCTCGCGTCTATAAACACGCATTAGCTTTAGATCGACCAACACACAGCCGCGCTCGCGTCTATAAACACGCATTAGCTTTAGATCGACCAACACACAGCTGCGTTCACGTCTATAAACACGCATTAGCTTTAGATCGACCAACACACAGCCACGCTCGCGTCTATAAACACGCATTAGCTTTAGATCGACCAACACACAGCTGCGTTCACGTCTATAAACACGCATTAGCTTTAGATCGACCAACACACAGCCACGCTCGCGTCTATAAACACGCATTAGCTTTAGATCGACCAACACACAGCCACGCTTGCGTCTATAAACACGCATTAGCTTTAGATCGACCAACACACAGCCACACTCGCGTCTATAAACACGCATTAGCTTTAGATCGACCAACACACAGCCACGCTCGCGTCTATAAACACGCATTAGCTTTAGATCGACCAACACACAGCCGCGCTCGCGTCTATAAACACGCATTAGCTTTAGATCGACCAACACACAGCCACGCTCGCGTCTATAAACACGCATTAGCTTTAGATCGACCAACACACAGCTGCGTTCACGTCTATAAACACGCATTAGCTTTAGATCGACCAACACACAGCCGCGCTCGCGTCTATAAACACGCATTAGCTTTAGATCGACCAACACACAGCCACGCTCGCGTCTATAAACACGCATTAGCTTTAGATCGACCAACACACAGCCGCGCTCGCGTCTATAAACACGCATTAGCTTTAGATCGACCAACACACAGCCACGCTCGCGTCTATAACCCTGGAGGTAAAATCCACGTCACTCACCACAGCCTGCTGAGAACCTAAACACCATCATGGATGTATTCATGTTCTTTTCCCACTTTATAGCTCAAACACACTGAGGTTGAAAATGATCTAATTCCTGTGACAGCTTCACTCCCATCCACACAGCGAGCATTAATATGTGCACCCCCAGGCACCGTGGTACCAGTGTTACGTAGAACATCAGAGAGACTTGAATAAAGGCAAAAAGTTCTGTAAGTGATTAATAAAAATTCAGGTGTTGTGGATGTGCGTGGTGTTATTAAGCAGTCAGTACTCCATATATTTCATGTACAAAAGCCATGAAATTTTCTCTATAATTCCAGCAGATATTAAATACAGTGAAAAATATGACTGAGGTTTTAAAAGTGGATGTAATAATGTGTTCATCACTTTATTTTTCCCTGATGAGGTTGAGATTTTGTAGAATTGCACTTTTTAGCGGTTAGACACTTCCTCTGAGTCTGAGCTCTCTCTTCTCCTCTCACTCAGAGAACCAGTGGGAGTTTCAGGAGCAGTTCAGGGTGTTTCAGGAGCAGGGTGGTGTTTCAGGAGCAGCTCAGGGTCTTTCAGGAGCAGGGTGGTGTTTTGAGGAGCAGCTCAGGGTCTTTCAGGAGCAGGGTGGTGTTTCAGGAGCAGCTCAGGGTGTTTCAGGAACAGGGTGGTGTTTTGAGAAGCAGTTCAGGGTGATTCAGGAGCAGGGTGGTGTTTCTGGAGCAGGGTGGTGTTTTGAGAAGCAGTTCAGGGTGATTCAGGAGCAGAGTGGTGTTTTGAGGAGCAGTTCAGGGTGATTCAGGAGCAGGGTGGTGTTTTGAGAAGCAGTTCAGGGTGATTCAGGAGCAGGGTGGTGTTTTGAGGAGCAGCTCAGGGTGATTAAGGAGCAGGGTGGTGTTTCGAGAAGCAGTTCAGGGTGATTCAGGAGCAGGGTGGTGTTTTGAGGAGCAGCTCAGGGTGATTAAGGAGCAGGGTGGTGTTTCGAGAAGCAGCTCAGGGTGATTAAGGAGCAGGGTGGTGTTTTGAGGAGCAGCTCAGGATGATTGAGGAGCAGGGTGGTGTTTTGAGGAGCAGTTCAGGGTGATTCAGGAACAGAGTGGTGTTTTGAGGAGCAGCTCAGGGTGATTCAGGAGCAGGGTGGTGTTTTGAGGAGCAGCTCAGGGTCTTTCAGGAGCAGGGTGGTGTTTTGAGGAGCAGCTCAGGGTGTTTCAGGAGCAGCTCAGGGTGATCCAGGAGCAGGGTGGTGTTTTGAGGAGCAGTTCAGGGTGATTCAGGAGCAGGGTGATTCAGGAGCAGGGTGGTGTTTTGAGGAGCATTTCAGGGTGATTCAGGAGCAGGGTGGTGTTTTGAGGAGCATTTCAGGGTGATTCAGGAGCAGGGTGGTGTTTCTGGAGCAGGGTGGTGTTTTGAGGAGCAGTTCAGGGTGATTCAGGAGCAGGGTGGTGTTTCGAGGAGGAGTTCAGGGTGATTCAGGAGCAGGGTGGTGTTTCTGGAGCAGGGTGGTGTTTTGAGGAGCAGTTCAGGGTGATTCAGGAGCAGGGTGGTGTTTTGAGGAGCAGTTCAGGGTGATTCAGGAGCAGGGTGGTGTTTTGAGGAGCAGTTCAGGGTGATTCAGGAGCAGGGTGGTGTTTCGAGGAGCAGTTCAGAGTGATTCAGGAGCAGGGTGATTCAGGAGCAGGGTGGTGTTTCTGGAGCAGGGTGGTGTTTTGAGGAGCATTTCAGGGTGATTCAGGAGCAGGGTGGTGTTTCAGGAGCAGGGTCGTGTTTTGAGGAGCAGCTCAGGGTGATTCAGGAGCAGGGTGGTGTTTTGAGGAGCATTTCAGGGTGATTCAGGAGCAGGGTGGTGTTTCAGGAGCAGGGTCGTGTTTTGGGGAGCAGCTCAGGGTGATTCAGGAGCAGGGTGGTATTTCAGGAGCAGGGTGGTGTTTCTGGAGCAGGGTGGTGTTTTGAGGAGCAGCTCAGAGTGATTCAGAAGCAGGGTGGTGTTTTGAGGAGCAGGGTGGTGTTTCAGGAGCAGCTCAGGGTGATTCAGGAGCAGGGTGGTGTTTTGAGAAGCAGTTCAGGGTGATTCAGGAGCAGGGTGGTGTTTCAGGAGCAGCTCAGGGTGTTTCTGGAGCAAGGTGGTATTTTGAGGAGCAGCTCAGGGTGATTCAGGAGCAGGGTGGTGTTTTGAGGAGCAGAGTGGTGTTTTGAGGAGCAGTTCAGGGTGATTCAGGAGCAGGGTGGTGTTTTGAGAAGCAGTTCAGGGTGATTCAGGAGCAGGGTGGTGTTTCTGGAGCAGCTCAGGGTGTTTCTGGAGCAAGGTGGTATTTTGAGGAGCAGCTCAGGGTGATTCAGGAGCTGAGTGGTGTTTCAGGAGCAGCTCAGGGTGATTCAGGAGCAGGGTGGTATTTCAGGAGCAGGGTGGTGTTTTGAGGAGCAGCTCAGGGTGATTCAGGAGCAGGGTGGTGTTTCTGGAGCAGGGTGGTGTTTCAGCAGCAGCTCAGGGTGATTCAGGAGCAGGGTGGTGTTTTGAGGAGCAGCTCAGGGTGATTCAGGAGCAGGGTGGTGTTTTGAGGAGCAGTTCAGGGTGATTCAGGAGCAGGGTGGCATTTCAGGAGCAGGGTGGTGTTTTGAGGAGCAGTTCGGGGTGATTCAGGAGCAGGGTGGTATTTCAGGAGCAGGGT
This sequence comes from Neoarius graeffei, assembly GCF_027579695.1. Lineage (NCBI taxonomy): Eukaryota > Metazoa > Chordata > Actinopteri > Siluriformes > Ariidae > Neoarius > Neoarius graeffei. The sequence goes on from NC_083581.1 coordinate 2,078,785, forward strand.
GGTGTTTTGAGAAGCAGTTCATGGTGATTCAGGCGCAGAGTGGTGTTTTGAGGAGCAGTTCAGGGTGATTCAGGAGCAGGGTGGTGTTTCTGGAGCAGGGTGGTGTTTTGAGAAGCAGTTCAGGGTGATTCAGGAGCAGGGTGGTGTTTTGAGGAGCAGTTCAGGGTGATTCAGGAGCAGGGTGGTGTTTCTGGAGCAGGGTGGTGTTTTGAGAAGCAGTTCAGGGTGATTCAGGAGCAGGGTGGTGTTTCTGGAGCAGCTCAGGGTGATTCAGGAGCAGGGTGGTATTTCAGGAGCAGGGTGGTGTTTTGAGGAGCAGCTCAGGGTGATTCAGGAGCAGGGTGGTGTTTCTGGAGCAGGGTGGTGTTTTGAGAAGCAGCTCAGGGTGATTCAGGAGCTGAGTGGTGTTTCAGGAGCAGCTCAGGGTGATTCAGGAGCAGGGTGGTATTTCAGGAGCAGGGTGGTGTTTTGAGGAGCAGCTCAGGGTGATTCAGGAGCAGGGTGGTGTTTCTGGAGCAGGGTGGTGTTTCAGCAGCAGCTCAGGGTGATTCAGGAGCAGGGTGGTGTTTTGAGGAGCAGCTCAGGGTGATTCAGGAGCAGGGTGGTGTTTTGAGGAGCAGTTCAGGGTGATTCAGGAGCAGGGTGGCATTTCAGGAGCAGGGTGGTGTTTTGAGGAGCAGTTCGGGGTGATTCAGGAGCAGGGTGGTGTTTTGAGGAGCAGTTCAGGGTGATTCAGGAGCAGGGTGGTGTTTCTGGAGCAGGGTGGTGTTTTGAGAAGCAGTTCAGGGTGATTCAGGAGCAGGGTGGTGTTTCAGGAGCAGCTCAGGGTGTTTCTAGAGCAAGGTGGTGTTTTGAGAAGCAGTTCAGGGTGATTCAGGAGCAGGGTGGTATTTCAGGAGCAGCTCAGGGTGTTTCTGTAGCAAGGTGGTGTTTTGAGAAGCAGCTCAGGGTGTTTCTGGAGCAAGGTGGTGTTTTGAGAAGCAGCTCAGGGTGATTCAGGAGCAGGGTGGTCTTTTGAGGAGCAGCTCAGGGTGATTAAGGAGCAGGGTGGTGTTTTGAGGAGCAGTTCAGGGTGATTCAGGAGCAGGGTGGTATTTCAGGAGCAGGGTGGTGTTTCTGGAGCAGGGTGGTGTTTTGAGAAGCAGCTCAGGGTGATTCAGGAGCAGGGTGGTGTTTTGAGGAGCAGCTCAGGGTGATTCAGGAGCAGGGTGGTGTTTTGAGGAGCAGTTCAGGGTGATTCAGGAGCAGGGTGGTGTTTCGAGGAGCAGTTCAGGGTGATTCAGGAGCAGGGTGGTGTTTCTGGAGCAGGGTGGTGTTTTGAGGAGCAGTTCAGGGTGATTCAGGAGCAGGGTGGTGTTTTGAGGAGCAGTTCAGGGTGATTCAGGAGCAGGGTGGTGTTTTTAGGAGCAGTTCAGGGTGATTCAGGAGCAGGGTGGTGTTTCTGGAGCAGGGTGGTGTTTTGAGGAGCAGTTCAGGGTGATTCAGGAGCAGGGTGATTCAGGAGCAGGGTGGTGTTTCGAGGAGCATTTCAGGGTGATTCAGGAGCAGGGTGGTGTTTTGAGGAGCAGTTCAGGGTGATTCAGGAGCAGGGTGGTGTTTTTAGGAGCAGTTCAGGGTGATTCAGGAGCAGGGTGGTGTTTCTGGAGCAGGGTGGTGTTTTGAGGAGGATTTTAGGGTGATTCAGGAGCAGGGTGGTGTTTTGAGGAGCAGTTCAGGGTGATTCAGGAGCAGGGTGGTGTTTCGAGGAGCAGTTCAGAGTGATTCAGGAGCAGGGTGGTGTTTCTGGAGCAGGGTGGTGTTTTGAGGAGCATTTCAGAGTGATTCAGGAGCATGGTGGTGTTTCTGGAGCAGGGTGGTGTTTTGAGGAGCATTTCAGGGTGATTCAGGAGCAGGGTGGTGTTTTGAGGAGCATTTCAGAGTGTTTCAGGAGCAGGGTGGTGTTTCGAGGAGCAGTTCAGGGTGATTCAGGAGCAGGGTGGTGTTTCTGGAGCAGGGTGGTGTTTTGAGGAGCATTTCAGGGTGATTCAGGAGCAGGGTGGTATTTCAGGAGCAGGGTGGTGTTTTGAGGAGCATTTCAGGGTGATTCAGGAGCAGGGTGGTATTTCAGGAGCAGGGTGGTGTTTTGAGGAGCAGTTCAGGGTGATTCAGGAGCAGCTCAGGGTGATTCTTAATAAACAGCAGATGGGTTTGTACTGATTGTGCAACACTGCAGATGTTCTGAGTCTCTACACTGTTACACAGAGAGGTAATAAAGATCCAAACCACAACCCGACCCAATTTACTGCAGCTGCACAGATTAGAGAGAGAGAGAGAGAGAGAGAGAGAGAGAGAGAGAGAGGGATGAAGATGATGTAAGGACATGGGAAGTGGTGATGTTGCTGCAACACCTTTAACAACAAAGAAGTAGGAGATAAAAAATGAACTTTAATATGGAGAATTTTGAATAGTTTTTGGATTTGTATCAGAGATATCATTTTATTTTTGTTTTATTTAAACTCAACATTAACCTTTTACAGTTGGCGTTGGTGTCTGTGGTTGACGTGCAGTCAGGGTTTACATCCTGCTTCAAACTCCAGCTCTGTGATTTTCTTCCATTTCTGTGTAAAACTGTAAACAGGAACTAAACGCAGGATTCCAAAGCTGCGAGTGAGGAACTGAAACACGTCGCCCACACGCTGCAAGCTCGGTCCGAGGAATCGTTCAGAACCGGTGTTTCAATTTATCGCTTTAGAGAAATGTTCAGAAATGCATTTTAAAATGCTCTATATTGAAATGTATATTTAGGGCGGGGCTAAGGGATGATGTAATCACATCACTGATATAATCTGCCGTAACACATGATCGCTGTAATCGTGTGTATCAGCACAAAACACAGGCTGCAGTAAAGTCCACATGAAGTGATCGCCTGTGAGATAAGATACAGTGAGGGGACGTGAAAATTCAGAAACGTGCGTTTTTATTATTTATTATTTAATATTTTCCAGTGAATACTGCTTATCCACTGCACATTTACACACAAAAAAAATCATGTCTAACTTTATATTTATAAATACTGCATTATGGACAAAAAAGTGTTTTCAAAAGTATTAAAGATATGTTTCAAAGAGAAAGCGACAGACAAAAATAAACCAGGTTCTAAATATAAATGCTGCAAAAAAAAATAAAAAATCTTAGTCCTGATGGTACTGGATGTGGACTGATTCTATAACTGTGCATTAAGATGGATGTGTAAACTGAGAAGGAGTCTAAAAGAAGCACATTATTTTATTTCAGCAGGACAATCGATACGACTGAAGGTCACCGAGGACACGGAGCACGCAGAGAAGAACTCAAACCACACCATCCGTATAATCAAGGTTTAATAATAATAATAATAATAATAATATTCACAGATTCTACAAACCCGGTAAAGAAAAAGCTGGAGTTGGCAGACAAACACAAATCACAGTTTGGAGAAAAGAAATGGCATTCGGTTCTTCAGTGGGACCAAAGGTGTGAGAGATGAGACAGAAGGAAAGCGAGGGATTAATATTCACAGGTCAAGAAGAAGCATTAAGATTCAGCTGGCTTATTAAAAGGATGATGGACAAAGAGGAATGCTCACCCAAATGTTGAATGTGTGATAAAGGTGAGACAGTACCTCAGTATCTCATATTGTTTCCGAGCGGACACAGATGGTTCAGAATGAAGATAAGAAACGGCGGCATCACAAGATCGCTGCTATCATTCACTGGAATTTGTGCAAGAAATGTGGTCTCAGTTGTTGTGGAAAAAGCTTCAAACATTTCGTCGAAGAGGAAACAAGGGTTTTAGGAAAATGAAGATACTAAGATTCTCTGTGATTTTTCAATACAGACGGAAAGAAAGCTAGAACACAACAAACCAGATATCGTTTTGCTGGACAAGAGAAAGAAAGTCTGTTTCGTACTTGATGTCGCCTGTCCGTTTGGCACAAGAGTCATTGAAAAAGAAAAGATTGAGCATGATTTGAAATATGAAATCCTCAAATGCTGGAAGCAGGAAGTTGAAAAAGTTGTGATTCTACCTTTTGTCATTGGAGCTCTAGGCATACAGTAGTTACAAATAATGTAAGAAGAAACCTTGAAAAGACAGGAATCGATCTGGGTGGGGACGGATTACAGAAAACCTGTTCGCTTGGAACGGCTCGGGAACTTCGAAAAGTCCTGGATATTGAATGAACGTGAATCAAGAAGAAAAGAATGAAGAAATTTAATTTGAAGAAAAGGTTGGACAAAACAAAGACAAGATTAGAGAAGAGCAGCTCGTCATCTTCGGTCACGATGAAAAGACTGATGAGCTGGTTATAGGATCAAATACTGTGTTGTTAATAATAATAATAATAATAATAATAATAATAATAATGTGGGGCGGCACGGTGGTGTAGTGGTTAGCGCTGTCGCCTCACAGCAAGAAGGTCCGGGTTCGAGCCCTGTGGCCAGCGAGGGCCTTTCTGTGTGGAGTTTGCATGTTCTCCCCGTGTCCGCGTGGGTTTCCTCCGGGTGCTCCGGTTTCCCCCACAGTCCAAAGACATGCAGGTTAGGTTAACTGGTGACTCTAAATTGAGCGTAGGTGTGAATGTGAGTGTGAATGGTTGTCTGTGTCTATGTGTCAGCCCTGTGATGACCTGGCGACTTGTCCAGGGTGAACCCCGCCTTTCACCCGTAGTCAGCTGGGATAGGATCCAGCTCGCCTGCGACCCTGTAGAACAGGATAAAGCGGCTAGAGATAATGGATGGATAATAATGTGGTTATTTTTGGACTTCAAATAATTTAATAAATTGTTCATGCCTTTATGTTGCCTGCAGTTCATTAATGATGATAATTTGATTTTAACATAAATGTTATCAGCGTCCTCAAACAAACAAAACAACGAATATAAAGTAAAACTAAAACTCACCAGATGAACATAAACAATGCCAATATGAGTGAAGAAAAGTAAAGTTAATAAATATTCTCTCAAACCCAAAGAAACGGAGGTGTTTATCGTCTTGGCGTTTCAGTAGAGACGCACTGACGGCCTGCGTCGCTCTGAGAGCAGCTCATGGACATGTTTACTTTTTATTTTACAGGCCAGGAAGGAAAAATGAAGCCAAGTCATTCTACTCACAGGACTCTGTGTATGGAGAAATGAATTGATGACGTATGAAGTGTGTGAAAGTCTGTAAATAAAACTGTGTGTGTTGGAGCTGCGTCCTGTGCTGTGGGTCGGCTCAGAGACAGAGTCTTCAACTGCAGGGAACCAACAACACAAACCAAACTTAATTATTCCACTGACGGTGTGCGGAAGTGAGGCTTGGACTTTACACTGCCATCAAATCACAAGATCTAAGAACCATCCAACAACGGCGTCTTAGATCCATTCTCAAGATTGAACGGGATGACTGCATTACAGATGATCTACAGAGCGCTCAGTCTGAAGACATTGAGAATGTGTTTATCAGAAATACCCTGCGTTGGGCGGGACATGTTACCCGTTTACCGGATGACCGGTCAGTCAAAGCACTAACTGGCAGAAGATTCTAGAAAGATCGGCATACATGTCAACCTATACGGAATGTCCGTATTTTATACGGATTTGATTCAATAAACGTAGTATACGGGCGTACAAATAAAGTTATACGGATACTTTAAAAAAACTTCAATATTTATTTAGAGCTATAATCAATTCCCACGATGATAAAAGAGCGCATAACATTTACAAACGTACTGTACACCACAGACAGCCAGTAAAGAGTCTTATGAAATCGCGCGTTATCTTCTGGTAGCGAGACTTCGTTCCACTTTTGATCATGCGCACACCGCATTGCGAGAATCCCTCCAACCGTGAAGTCATAGACATATAAACATAGACGCCGCCTTCTGCGTAGAATCATACGTCATCCTCGCCGCCATATTGGATGTGGCAAAGTAGCCGAGAATAAAGATGCCTCATTCATGTGCTGCGTTTAACTGTACCAACAGGTTTACCGTCCAAACGAGATCACATGGGATTACCTTTCACAGGTGAGACTGGAAAAATACTTTTCATTGTATTTGGTCATTATAACGTAATTTTACCAACAGATTTTCCTGACCTTGTGGCTAATATGAAGTCTCGCGCATAATAGCCGCTCGGTGAAACCTGTCTCCAAACAACGAAGTATTTCCTTCGTAACTACGCTGATAACACTTTGTGTTTTTGTCAAACATTGGAGCTTTGTATTCATTCTGAAGGTTTATTGTTATTAATATTGAATAAAAAGTAACTGGGATATATCATTGTTAATTATCATTCAAATTTTAGGTAAATTATTTTAATTTGCATCTTATATGGATTTTATAAGGGAAATACGGATTTTGGAGGTTGGTTATACAGGTTTGATTGACCAAAGGTTGACATGTATGGATCGGTCGTCTATTTCTTAGATACAAAGACACTATGAAGGATATTCTGAAAGGTGGTGATGTTCTACACACAGGGAAGGACGCTGTAACTGAGAGGCTGGAACAGCGGAAGTGTGCTGACGACATGCAGAAAGACACACAGTGACAGAATGGAAGAGAACAAAGGAAGAAGACGAGCCGAGTGCCATGGGGAGAGAGAGCTTTAAAGGAAAGGACATGAAGTGAATCAATGACCTGTCTCTTACTCACTGACTTTCATCAGGAACTTTCACATCCATATTTATAGCCCTTCACACACGACTATTTACTACATCTCCTGTAATTTGTATTTACCCATATCGGGTCTTAGGCGGGCGGCACGGTGGTGTAGTGGTTAGCGCTGTCGCCTCACAGCAAGAAGGTCTGGGTTCGAGCCCCGTGGCCGGCGAGGGCCTTTCTGTGTGGAGTTTGCATGTTCTCCCCGTGTCCGCGTGGGTTTCCTCCGGGTGCTCCGGTTTCCCCCACAGTCCAAAGACATGCAGGTTAGGTTAACTGGTGACTCTAAATTGAGCGTAGGTGTGAATGTGAGTGTGAATGGTTGTCTGTGTCTATGTGTCAGCCCTGTGATGACCTGGCGACTTGTCCAGGGTGTACCCCGCCTTTCGCCCGTAGTCAGCTGGGATAGGATCCAGCTCGCCTGCGACCCTGTAGAAGGATAAAGCAGCTAGAGATATGAGATGAGATGAGATGGGTCTTAGGCGTGAATATTTAAGAGTTATTCCCTGAAATCAAGTTGTACATGAGCTGAGAGCCAATGAGGCGCGTAGAACCAAGTTGTCTATAATCCACATACGACGAGACTGAGTGGAATAACTGCTTTATTTGATCCACATTCACTGGATTTTGAGAAACGGATCATTTTTATTTTTTGCAAATTCAATAAATAAAATCTTTATACAAAACGTCCGACAAAATCGTTTCTGCTTAGAATGTAAACAAACCAGCAAAATGACAGAAGCAATTTGTGAAAAATGCGATAATAATAATATTCTTAAAAAAGAAAAAAGAGACCCGTTCTTACCATCAAATACTTTCATTCCATATTTTGTTCCTTTATTTATTTATTTTTTTGCATGTTTTGGGGTTTTGTTTTCGAGTAGAGTTTTTATTTCGTCCTTGGTTGGTTCAGCAACACGCTCCGCCATTTTGTTTTTCTCTACTCACGGTATATGAGCTAATATCCTAGTAGCAGAGTAGCCAATGAGAGCGCATGATTGCTCATATCCAGTGAATATGGATAGAAATATATATATATATATATCTGTAAATAAAAGCGTTTATTTTGCTGTTTTTTTTCTCCTATGATGCTGGACCTAGTGCTGTAGTCAAGATCTCATAAACCGAGCCCAGAGTAAATGGAGACCGAGCCCAGACCGAGACCGGACCAGTGTGTGGGAAGGGGCGGGGGAGGGGTGACAGCTGTTAACAGGAAAAAAATTATGAATTAACAAATGAGTCACGTGATTGGTCACATGTGAAGAAGGAAATTTTACATCCAAAACACAGCAACGATGTTAACAAATAAATCAGACAATACACAGGCAGTTTGGTGAAATCCACACAGCTGTGGTCTCGACCGGTCTCCAAATAAAATCCCGAGTCTCTACGTCTGAGACCAAGACCTTCAAAAAGTGGTCTTGACTTCGGTCTCGAGGACTACAAGACTAGCTAGACCTATGGGATGCCCTGTGTGTGTGTGCGTGTGTGTACATGTTTACTGTATTCTTCTAAATAAATACCGCGACCTGAGAAGAAGGTTTTCGGTGTTCATGAACACAGTCGGATATGAAAGTATGAATCGAGGCCCTGAGGTTCTGCATCTCGGCTGTAACTCAGAAGCAGTGACACACACATTAGTGTTAATGACGCTGTTCATCACACAGTGTAGTGAACGCTGAGTAACACGTTTATTCACTCGACATAAAATGCAGAATCAAATGGGATTAAACATCACATTAGTGTTAATGATGTATTGAGTCTCATCCTGCAAACTGCTGAGATATATTTTTATGAATTGGACATGATGTACACACACACACACACACACACACACCACAGAAAATACTCATTTATGATGCAAGTACTGTGTATACACAGTGTGTGTGTGTGTGTGTGTGTGTGTGTGTGTGTGTGTGTGTAAAAGTCATTAAATGCATGGTGTGTTTAGTATGCAGCTGGTTGTAAGCTGGCAGGAAGGAGCATCACATCAATGGCCACACACACACACACACACACACACACACACCTGTAATTGAATCCTGGTGTCCTGATGGTGCTTCAGAACTCTGCTGACTCACTCGGATTAAAAGGGAATCGTTTCTCTGCAGCTCTGACAAAACACCTCCACATTGTTCATCCCGCTGACTCACTGAACACACCACTGTTTCTGCACGAGACTCTGATCAGGCGCATGGACACCCGGCCCACAGAGACGAGACTCTCAGCCCACAGAGACAGGACACCCGGCCCGCAGAGACGAGACACCCGGCCCGCAGAGACGAGACACCCGGCCCGCAGAGACGAGACACACGGCCCGCAGAGACGAGACACACGGCCCGCAGAGACGAGACACACGGCCCGCAGAGACGAGACACACGGCCCGCAGAGACGAGACACACGGCCCGCAGAGACGAGACACACGGCCCGCAGAGACGAGACACACGGCCCGCAGAGACGGGACACCCAGGCCCACAGAGACGGGACACCCAGGCCCACAGAGACGGGACACCCAGGCCCACAGAGACGGGACACACGTCCCACAGAGACGGGACACACGTCCCACAGAGACGGGACACCCAGGCCCACAGAGACGGGACACCCAGGCCCACAGAGACGGGACACCCAGGCCCACAGAGACGGGACACACGTCCCACAGAGACGGGACACCCAGGCCCACAGAGACGGGACACCCAGGCCCACAGAGACGGGACACCCAGGCCCACAGAGACGGGACACACGGCCCACAGAGACGGGACACACGGCCCACAGAGACGGGACACACGGCCCACAGAGATGAGACACGCAGGCCCACAGAGACAGGACACCCGGCCCACAGAGACAGGACACGCAGGCCCACAGAGACAGGACACCCGGCCCACAGAGACAGGACACCCGGCCCACAGAGACAGGACACGCAGGCCCACAGAGACAGGACACCCGGCCCACAGAGACAGGACACCCGGCCGACAGAGACAGGACACTCGGCCTGCAGAGACAGGACACTCGGTCCGCAGAGACAGGACACTCGGTCCGCAGAGACAAGACACTTGGTCCGCAGAGACAAGACACCCGGTCCGCAGAGACGAGACTCTCAGCCCACAGAGATGAGACTCTCAGCCCACAGAGATGAGACACTCAGCCCGCAGAGACGAGATGGGGAAAAGGTTTAAACAGGAAAGCGTTGATGTTTATATCTCCACTCTGAGTGCAGGTGATGCGTACAGGACGCGTGTGGGATTATAACATCAGAGAAAAAACGTAATGAATTATAAATCAGTGTAAAATTTGGCAGATTTCTCAGAATAAAGTTTCATCACCATCAGCAACTTTGGCTGTTTTGGTGCTAATGTACTGACTGGACACTTTATTAGGAACACATTCATATAATCAGACAATCAGCCAGTCAGACGTTAAGTTAATAGCATTTAGCAGACACTCTTATCCAGAGTGACGTACAACATACCCACAGCAGCCTGGGGAGCAGTTTATTGACTCTGAATCAGAGCAAAAGTGATTCTTCTGGTTCATGTGCTATTGGGTTTGGTTTGATTTCACACTGCACATCATTAACTAAACAAACAAACAAAAAATCACCAAAACCACAGGACTAAAGCTTGGACACTTCACAAAGCTGGACTTCAAATATGAAACATGAGCTCTATAAATGCGACTCGATAAACTCCATGCTGTCCGTGCTCCGTGTTTTGGTTTCAGCAGAAGCTCTTTGCGATGTGATCAGAAACGATGATCATTAAATCATTAAACTAAATTCAGACTCAATCTGTGGCACTCAGTCAGCACTATAAACCTTATAAACCTTCAGATCCTGTAAATAAACAGCAGTAAATAACACAGCGCCGTGTTCCCGGGGCTCTGAGTGACGCAACATGAAGGCGCTAAAACACAGAGTGAAAGCGTCCGTGCTCTCGGGTGGGAGGGGCTTATTCTCTCGACACCAGCCAATCGTAGGCATCTGTGAGATTGAGAAGATGCATGTGATGCAGCACGAGCGGTTCCAAAAGACCGTAAAGGCTGTGAAGTGAAGCTGGAGTACAGTATGATGGCGAGCGTATTGCTCCGCCCCCTATTCATCATTGTTGTCACAAATCCTGCATGTAATTACAAAACAACTCATAAACAAACAAAAGAACCAAAACCTCGAAAAACTAAAACGTCAACATGAACACAAAAGAAACATGAACACGGTGGAAACAAAACACCACAACAGTAGAACACATTTCCCAGAATCCTCTGCACCAAGTAGTGAGTCATCATTTTCCATGCAAACGATATTCCAAAAACAATCCGACATCCTAAGCTACAAATCTTACATTGTCACATGGAACGGAAAATATTTTATCAAAATATCTACATTCTAAATTCTAAGCGATCCGTCCTGTTTCCGCCTGCTTATAATGGACCAGAACCGGCCTCAGCCGTCCCACACGCAGCCGTGAAAGAAAACATCAGGCGTATTTTGTTCAAAGTTTCCATGTATGACACGTAGATGGAGAAAAAGTTGGAGACGGGTTTTGAAAGGATCACTAACACTGAGGTTTTGCTGTACAGAGAGCTAACAGAGGCGCGTCACACGCTTTCAAAACAAAAACAACAAACTGGATTGTGGGAAGGGAAGAGGATCCAGCCCCTTTAAATAGGGTAACTACTTTAGGGAACACAAAACAACCGTGCACAAACACGGAAGAATTTCAGAAATGTGTGTGAGGGTGCCCTCTGGTGGTCTGGAGGAATTGTGACAATTGTAAAAAAAAAAATTATTATTATATAAAACATAATGTATAAAGAAGGCTGTGATGCTAATTATACAATGCATTTTATAACCACATAAAAGATTTCGAGGCCTAATATACTGTACTTCACAGTGGGTCGATCCCCTTCCCACCAGTTCAGCGTTCTGATGAGCTCGCCCAGGTGGAAGCATTTCTTCTCCTGAACCATTCCCGGTTATTTCAGCCTCCTAGCATCCATCTATTGCACTGATATTTAATGTCTCATGTTTAATATTAACAGATACAGATTTGTTGAAACCCGTATTTTAATAATAAACCAAAGTGCACCAGAGCTGAATGTGGATGTGAGACGCTGAAGGCTCTCAATCTGAAGAACTTCTTCAGCTTTAATTAAAAGCCTCTGGGTACAGAGAAGTGTTTGGAGTCTGATGCTCCAGTGAAAACTCCGAGGTGGTGTCGTGTCAGGAGAACATCAGCACATAAAGAGGAAACGCGAGCGATTACTTCCTCCTTCTGGTTCAAAATAATGTGGAATCTGTTTGATGTCATCTTGAGAAAACGCGATGAGATTTTCAGGCTTGTGAAAGCTTGGGAGAGCTGGACGCTGGAGGAACCGGCCGAGACTGAATTAGAGAAAAAACAAGCTGAGCTCAACGTCAACAGTGTAGATGGAGACGCCTCCACACCGCTACCTAGAAGCCGACTGATTCTTCTTACTCACTTTTATACCTCAAATCCAATTAAAGTCCATTTCAACCAGGAAGGAAGCGATGGAGGAAAAACAATTTCAGACATGTGACCTCACTGTGACCTTGACCCTGTTTGGATCTGCTGGTTATATGAGAACTCCATATAAATCCTACAAACGTTATATCATCTCCATGATGACTGTGGGATGTGAGCGAATCAGGATCCGACACGTCACTGGGGCAAAACATTTTCTAATCAACACCAAAAATCCTTTTCCTCCTGCGAGAATCAGGAAGCAGGTTTAATGAGATCACTCACTGCACCACGTTTGAGAGACTACTTTCACTCCGGTCAGATTAAGACTCTCCTGAATCTATGTAATCAACACTACTACGCCAGATGGAAAGACATTGAATTATCATTGATTAGGAATCCGCCCAGCACGGTGGTGTAGTGGTTAGCGCTGTCGCCTCACAGCAAGAAGGTCCTGGGTTCGAGCCCCGGGGCCGGCGAGGGCCTTTCTGTGCGGAGTTTGCATGTTCTCCCCGTGTCCGCGTGGGTTTCCTCCGGGTGCTCCGGTTTCCCCCACAGTCCAAAGACATGCAGGTTAGGTTAACTGGTGACTCTAAATTGAGCGTAGGTGTGAATGTGAGTGTGAATGGTTGTCTGTGTCTATGTGTCAGCCCTGTGATGACCTGGCGACTTGTCCAGGGTGTACCCCGCCTTTCACCCGTAATCAGCTGGGATAGGCTCCAGCTTGCCTGCGACCCTGTAGAAGGATAAAGCGGCTAGAGATAATGAGATGAGATGAGATGAGGAATCCGCCCATAGAAACAGTGCTAGGTAATACAGACCTGAGAAAATTCATTAGTACTATCCAAAACCCATGGCTACAATTCCAACTTAGAATATGGAATTCTGTGAGGGAAGAATATAGTTTACAAGATAAATTCAAAATACTCAAATGGTGTGCTCATGATCCAAATTTTAAACCTAACAAATCAGATGGTAGATTTAGGGCTTGGGTAGCTAAAGGTATTACAACGTTTTACTCTATAACAGAGAAGGGAAATCTGAAAGATCTTCAAACTCTCCAAGAAAAACAAGACTTCTACAGGTACCTGCAGTTACGTCATTATTTTGACCAAGACATCAAAAAACATATAGATAATGATGACCCAGTAGTCAAAGAGGTTTTATTAGGCGCTTAGTCCTTTTTGAATAGGGGTCTTATATCCAGATTGTACAAAGCATTCATGACTACAAAGGTGCATACTACAGAATATATCAAGGATAAATGGGAGAATGAAGGTAATTTGATATCAAATGAGGATTGGTTTAGCTGCTGTGAATTCCAATGGAAATGTACTAATTCATATTCGTGGAGAGAGTTTGGATGGAAATGTTTGATTAGATTTTTTATTACTCCAAAGCAGAAAGTACATATTTCAGAAGGTAATTCTAGTTGCTGGAGACTGTGTGGGAATCAGGAGGCCAATCATTGGCACATTTTTGGGACTGTCCAGTAATCAGACAGTTCTGGTCAGAGATACATAAAAGAATGGAAAACATATTTCATATTCCCATACCTTTCCAATTTAATATATTTATATTAGGAGATACTGCTTGCCACTCGAACCTGAATGGGTATTTCAATAAATATTTGTTTGGTATTTTGATAACGGCTGGCAGGAAAACGCTCATGAGACACTGGCTGCAGCCAGACGTACCCACAATAGAAGAATGGATAGAAATAATCAATGATTTATATTTGATGGAAAAAATCACATTCCTACATAGATTACAAATAGAGAAATTTTATGGGCTGAATGGGTACCCCAGGAATAGTAGGTGTAATGGTGAGTGATGTTGATGATGACAGATGTTGACAGATTTGCGATTATAGAGGTAATTGCTGTATGAACACCTTCTGGTGATATTAGTTTTGTATTATTACCTGGTCTGATTTCATTACTATTATTTTTATTATTTCTATAATAGTTTTTTTTTTTTGGTGTACACGTGTGTATTTTTCTCCTATATATGTGTGGATAACAGCACTTCTTTCTTCACATCCCATGTTCCATGTGATATAGTTCATAAAAGCATGTATAAGGAAATAAGGGAAGATAAAAAGACAACGAGATGAGATCCCTGATATGAGTATGTATGTGTGCGCATGTATGTAGGAATGTATGTATGTATGTATATGTGTACATGTTCTGTATGTACGTCTGTATGTTTCGTATACGTGTACACATTCTGTTCATTATTTTTCACTGAAGAAACTGGAGATGTCAACTGCTCACTGTCCAATAAATAAAGATTAAAAAAAAAAAAGAGAGAGAGCTCACTCACTGCACTCGGATCAGTCAAAGCAGTTTCTCTCACAGTCACTGAGACGATCAGCACTGAGGAGTGAAGGTTCATAACCGCAGAATAAAACTCCAGAACGGAAAATATAAAGCGCTTACTCAGGAAACTGAGTGAATTCAGAACTGAACAGGCACACTGCCAGAGATACAGCAGGAGTCCAGTTCTGTACTCCGAGGTCTGATCTACACTAACGAACCCCCTCGGGCTCAGTATTGGACTGCAAGGGCCAAACAGGTACTGTAGGCTCTCAAGTAGTATATAAAGGGTAGAAATAAGTACCTTAGAGGGTCCTGATCCAGTGACAAGCCGGTGAACCCCTAAAGCTACAATAATGAACTTTATTTTGTGAGAGTGTACCATTACCTGAATATATTTCAAATAAAATTTAAGACCAACAACAACAACAATAACAACACCAGCACCACCGACAACACCAACAACAGCACCAATAACAACACCAACAACAAACACCATCACCAACAACAACAACAAACAACATCAACACCAAACACCAACAACAACAACATCACCAACACCAAACACCAACATCACCAACACCATCACCACCACCAACAACACCACCACCACCACCAACAAACACCATCACCAACACCAAACACCAACAACAACATCACCAACACCACCAACAACAACAACATCACCAACACCATCACCACCACCAACAAACACCACCAACAACAACAACACCAGCACCACCACCAACAAACACCACCAACAGCACCAACACCAGCACCACCACCACCAACAGCACCACCACCAACAAACACCACCACCACCAACAAAAACAACACCGGCACCACCAACAACAACAACAACCCCACCACCACCAATCAGGGCTTTGAACCGGTTCAAGGAACGAAAACGAAAACCAGGAACTTTTTCTATTTCACATGGAACAGAAACGAAACCAGAAACTTTATTATTTTTTTATGTTCCAGAACAGAAACGCTTATTAAAAATAATGGTAACCGGTTAACACCGGTTTTTATTTCGTTCCTCAAAGTTTCCGTAGCCTACAAATAAAAAGTCATTCTTCTCCTGCGCAAGTTTCTATGACCCGCTGGGGTTCACTTCCTGTGTGACGTTCGCTGACTGAATGGAGAGAGCGGGAAGGTGGACTACTATCACGCCTCCATGTGATAATAGTTGAGTAAGTGCATTACTGAGTGTCTGAGCAAAGAAGAGCCTGAACGATGCAACCTCCCTATTGGCTGTTTGTAAAAATGTATCAGTTGTTGCCCTTCCCACGGGAATCATCGCGGGCTCGAGAGACGAGACCTGACGAGTTAGTTCATCGGTAGCAGAACAAAATGTCTGGACACAAATCGGGTTTTCAGAAAAGGAAAGAAAATAAACGGAGGGTCGAAAATACAAAAAAGGAGGCAGAAAATGCAAAACGAGTTTTAAGGTAGGACAAATGGTTACTTTTCTGAGGCAGCCCGCCGTGGCTGCCTGCAGGCTTATTTATTATAGCCCATTTAGTTAAAATAGTTGATATAAAATGTTTATAGTTATAGTTATGTGATGGTTGTCCTGATTTAGACTGGTGTTTTTTTTTTTTTTTTTGGGGGGGGGGGGGGGTTGCACGATGTTGCACCCGGGTCCAGATTAGGGCAGAACCGGCCCTGGCTACATTTCAGGTGTAGTTTGTTTTATGAATGTATGTACTTGCATAGATGTGTACTTGGTCTTCCAATATGGCGCCTAACAAAATCTCGCGGCGCGGTGACGTCATGCGGTAGCCCTCTATAGGGCCTGACTAGCCTTTGGTAACACACTAAACGAATTATCTTTCATTTCTGGCACTTTTTCTGTTTGTGTAGATGGGAAGACATACTGAGAATCCAAATCGCCAACATTTGAAATAATAATTGTTTTGAATTATTTCTTGTCTTATTTAATGAAGGTTGTAATAGAATTAGCCTACATTTGGCTTAAGCTGGATGAGACAGAGACATAATTTTATAGCCATTTGTTAAACAGCTGACAGGGAACGTAATTAACCGTTCCGGGAACGAAATTTTTTTGTTCTAACCGGTTCGGGAACGTCTATTTAATGGTGGAACCCAAAACCGGAAACGTTAAAATTCCGTTTCTGTTCGGAACGAACCAATAGGAAAAAATTCTGGTTCAAAGCCCTGCCACCACCAACAACAACAATAAACACCACCAACACCAGCACCACCACCAACACCACCAACAACAAACACCACCACCAACAAACACCACCAACAACAAACACCACCAACAACAACACCCCACCACCACCAACAAAAACACCAACAAACACCACCACCAACAACAACCACCAACAACAACAAACACCCCCCACCACTACTAACAACAACAATACCAACACCATCACCAACAAAAACACCAACAACACCAACAAACACCACCACCAACAACAACAAACACCCCACCACCAACAACAACAACAACAATACCAACACCAACAAAAACACCACCAACAACAAAAACCACCAACAACACTACCAACACTATCACCAACACCAACAGCACCAACAAAAACACCACCACCACCACCACCAACAACAACAACAACACCAGCGCCAACAACACCAACATCACCACCAACACCATCACCACCAACAACAACACCACCAACAACAACACCACCAGCACCAACACCACCACTAACAACAACACCGGCACCAACAACACCATCACCAACAACAACAACACCAACACCACTACCAACAACACCATCACCACCACTAACAACAACACCAGCACCAACAACAACACCATCACCAACAACAACAACACCATCACCACCAACAACAACACCATCACCATCACCACCAACAACACCGCTAACAACAACACCAACAGCACGACCAACAACACCACCAACAACAGCACCACCAACAACAACAGCATCACCACCACCAGCAACATCAACACCACTAACACCACCAAACAACAACACCACCAACAACAAACACCACCAACAACACCAGCACCACCACTAACACCAACAACACCATCACCAACACCACCAGCGCCAACAATACCAACACCACCACTAACAACAACACCAGCACCAACAACAACACCACCAACAACACCATCACCACCAACAACAACATCACCACCAACAACAACAACACCAACAACACCATCACCACCAACAACAACATCACCAACAACAACACCGCCGCCAACATCACCAACAACAACAACACCGCCGCCAACAACATCACCACCACCAACAACACCGCTAACATCTACACCAACACCACCAACAACAACGCCACTAACAACAACACCACCAACACCAGCAACAACACCACTAACAACAACACCACCACCAACACCAGCAACAACACTAACACCACCAAACAACAACCTCACCACCAATAACAAACACCAACAACAACACCATCACCAACAACACCAGCACCACCAACAACAAACACCAACAACACCAGCACCATGAACAACAACCCCACCGCCACCACCACCAACACCGCCAACAACAACATCAACACTATCACCAACACCAACAACAACAATACCAACACTATCACCAACACCACCAACAAAAACACCACCACTAACAACAACACCACCAGCACCAACAACACCACCACCAATAACAAGACTGCCAACAACAACACCAACAACACCACTAACAACAACATCACCACCAACACCACCACTAACAACAACACCAACAACATCACCAAAAACAAATACCACCACCAACAACAACATCAACACCATCACCACCAACAACAAACACCACCACCAACAAACACCACCACCAACAACAACAACACCATCACCAACACCAAACACCACCAACAACATCACCACCACCACCAACAACAACAACAACAACAACACCAGCACCACCACCACCACCAACAACAACACCAGCACCACCAACAACAACACCAGCACCACCACCACCAACACCACCACTAGCAACAACATCACCACCACCAACACCACCACTAACAACAACACCAACAACAAACACCATCACCAACAACACCACCACCACCAACAACAAATAAGCTCCTGAATGATCAGGGATGTGGGTTAATTAATGCATGAATTATTAATTAAATGCAAATACTGTAGGTTGTATTGATCATTATAACGCACCTCTGAGTCCTGGGTTTATAAATAAGGGAGAAAATTAATTCTACATTTAACTGACACGACTCCTGAAGCTGAATGAAGTTTCTGTCCAATTTAATCATGCATTGAGATCAGTCATGTAGAATATTAATCCAAAAATAGTGTATATAATAATAATAATAATAATAATAAAGATCCTCACACTGTGTCACTGTATAAAGGACACAATTACACTCCTTTCTTTTAAAGTTTGATCTAATATTAATGAAAAAAAACACAAAACCAAATGCTCAGCCATGGCGGCCGTGGACTCTTCTCTCTCTGTGGAGGTCGGGGAAGCACTTTCACTCCCTTACGGCCGTCATGGAGAGAACGAGGAGGAGCTTCTTCCCTCAGGCCATTCGGGCTCTTAATCAGGACCATAACGAACAATAACTAGGTCTCGTCACCACCTCACCCTCATCCCCCCGTCTCTTACACCTCTCCATGCAATTCCGTCTCACTAAAGCGCAATAAACCCAGGACAGCTGTTGGACCTCTTCATGCAGCTTCACTCCATTACAGTGCAATATATATATATATATCTTCTGTATGTTGTGTTTTCTGCAGCGCACTCCATCATTACATTTTTATTTTTTATTCTATTTATTGCATTGTATTTTACCTCCTTTCTTTTTTATTTTTACTACTTTTCCTTTCCCCCCCAAACAGTCTCCACTCCTTATGGAGCACTAAGCATTTCGCCGCATGTCGTCCTCTGTACGAGTGCGCTTGTGAGAAATAAAATTTGAAACCATGAAAAATGTCAGCATCTGAACACCAAACACACTGAACTTCTTCATGATCAGGAATGAGAGTTAATAAACGCTTTCACTGAGTATCACCCAGAACTCGTCCACCTCAGCAGGACAAATCAACGCCAGGTGTGTAAGAGATGACGGCTCTACTGTGATCGTGTACAAGCTTACAAATATAGAATATTCATCTCACATGTGGAAGATAAATGAAGATCTGGACACTGTTGAGCTTTGACGTTTATAAAAGCTCACGGTGTGTGTGATCACGGATGAGTGAAGATTCACCTGAACACACTTTCACACCCTGACACTGCAGTAAGGACACAATCACATCCTTTTCAATTTAAAGATGTAAAATAAACGCCAGTGGTGATGATGATGATGGTTCCTCCTGCAGGATCAGAGATCATCTGGGAAATGTTTGTGGATGAAGCTATGGTGTAAAGTTGATTCAAAATTCAGAATATAAAAAGTGTGTGTGTGTGTGTGTGCACAGCTGGAATACTGATGAGTGGGATGAAGGCTTACTTCTCCTGGATGGCTGTTAGAGCAGAGAAGCTGCTGATGCTGTTGTTGTTGTGCTGATGGTGCTGATGCTGCAGGGTGCACGTGCGCAGGTGCCTCTCGTACTCCTCGTGCACGCGCGCGTTGCGGCTGCGCAGTTGGGCGACCTGCAGCTCGAGCTCGGCGATGCGCGCTTTCTGCCGCTCCAGGAGCGCGTGCTGCGCCGCGATGATCCGGTTCAGCTCGCTCAGACACTCCGCCGCCTTGCGGGGCTTCTCACCGGAACCGGGGCTCTCCATCACCCCGCCACCAACATCCGGGGTTACTCTCACTGGCGCAGTCCGGTTCCGCAGCCGCCCGACACCGCCGCCATCCCGCTCACAACCGGAGACGCAAACTGCGCGAGCTCCGAACTTTCCTCCTCCCGACTCCGAGCACTGATTCACAAGTGTGCCGAGTCATGAACCGACTCATTTCGACTCAAAACAGAGGCTGGACACGGCACGCTGGGCTGACCTGCAGCTGGGCTGACGTCACAATCACAATGACGTCATTATATTACATTTCTCTCTCTCTCTCTCTCTCTCTCTCTCTATATATATATATATATATATATATAATCTAAACTTTTTTTTCTTGCTTGTAAATAAGATATTAATAAAACCCCTGCATGTAAAAATGTCTCCAAACATCATCACCACCTCATAACTCTTATATATAGAACTATACACTACCGTTCAAAAGTTTGGGGTCACCCAGACAATGTTGTGTTTTCCATGAAAAGTCACACTTTTATTTCCCACCATAAGTTGTAAAATGAATAGAAAATATAGTCGAGACATTTTTCTGGCCATTTTGAGCATTTAATCGACCCCACAAATGTGATGCTCCAGAAACTCAATCTGCTCAAAGGAAGGTCAGTTTTATAGCTTCTCTAAAGAGCTCAACTGTTTTCAGCTGTGCTAACATGATTGTACAAGGGTTTTCTAATCATCCATTAGCCTTCTGAGGCAATGAGCAAACACATTGTACCATTAGAACACTGGAGTGAGAGTTGCTGGAAATGGGCCTCTATACACCTATGGAGATATTGCACCAAAAACCACACATTTGCAGCTAGAATAGTCATTTACCACATTAGCAATGTATAGAGTGGGTTTCTGATTAGTTTAAAGTGAAAAGAACAGTGCTTTTCTTTCAAAAATAAGGACATTTCAAAGTGACCCCAAACTTTTGAATGGTAGTGTATCTTAGCACATTTTATATAAATACAAATCTCTCTTCATGGAACCGGTCAGTTTCACAATAACTCTGTGATGCAGATCAGTAATTTATCAGGGAGGAGCTGATCATTACTTATAATTATAATATCATATAATATATGGGTGGCACGGTGGTGTAGTGGTTAGCGCTGTCGCCTCACAGCAAGAAGGTCCGGGTTCGAGCCCCGTGGCCGGCGAGGGCCTTTCTGTGTGGAGTTTGCATGTTCTCCCCGTGTCCGCGTGGGTTTCCTCCGGGTGCTCCGGTTTCCCCCACAGTCCAAAGACATGCAGGTTAGGTTAACTGGTGACTCTAAATTGAGCGTAGGTGTGAATGTGAGTGTGAATGGTTGTCTGTGTCTATGTGTCAGCCCTGTGATGACCTGGCGACTTGTCCAGGGTGAACCCCGCCTTTCGCCCGTAGTCAGCTGGGATAGGATCCAGCTCGCCTGCGACCCTGTAGAACAGGATAAAGCGGCTACAGATAATGAGATGAGATGAGATGTGGTGAAAGGAGGTTGAGCTGGGTTTGGAGAGATGGAGGGATGCATTGGAACAAAGAGGAATGAAGGTGAGCAGGAGCAAAACAGAATGCATGTGCATCAATGAGAATGGGGATGAGAGTGTAGTGAAGATGCAAAGAGCAGACGTAAAGAAAGTTGGTGAATTCAAGTACCTGGGGTCAACTGTGCAGGAAAATGTGGGCTGCGATAGTGAGGTGAGAAAGAGAGTGCAGGCAGGGTGGAGCAGTTGGAGAAGGATTTCGGGAGTCATTTGTGATCGGAAAGTCCCAGCAAAAGTGAAAGGTAAGATGTATAAGACAGTAGTGAGACCAGCTGTGATGTCTGGATTGGAGACCGGATACATGGATGTGGTGAGAGAGGACATGAAAGTAGCAGGTGTGGTAGAGAAGGATGCGGAAGACAGGGAGCAATGGAGATGAAAGATCTGCTGTGGCGGCCCCTAATCAGGAGCAGCCAGAAGAAGATAATATAATGTCTGTGTCACACCTGAGGATCATACAGACATCTGGATGCAGTTCCAATCTCAGATCAGGTTTGCTGTCCATCACACAGTCCTGAGGTGAAAAGTGCTTTCCTGCTGATGTGGGAATAACAGCAGGTCTCTCAGAGCTCAGTTCCAAACAGACATCACGCCATTACCGTGTGATTTCATCCTGGGATTAGTTTGTGGATGATATTCTGTGTAATATGGTATAGGATATGATGCATGATATGGACGAGGGCATGGCTTCTGTCTAATCAATACTTAATCAGCAATAAAGGTAAGGAAATTTCTTTTCAACACATTCATAAATTCTACAGAGTTAAAAATTGTTAATATATTTTGTAGAGAGACAGTGATGTGAAAGTTTCCATTGTGGATTTCCAGAAACTGTTTTGCTTTGATATATAAATGTTCATATTTTTCCTGATGTATGATGTTTATTTTATGAAATGTTTCAAAAGCAAATCAAAACTGATTGCTGCAGGACACAAGCTGCTGCTTCTTATTATTATTCACTTTTAATTTTTGGATTAACACAACACAGTCTCAGAGGTCAAGCTGAAGATCTTACACAGAAACCTGGAACGCTCGCTCTCTTCTCTGCGTCTGTGTGTAAAAATAAAAACGTGCTCTTGTGTGTAGAGCCGAGCGTTCGCGCACCTGCACTGAATAAAACATTAATGTTTCTAGATGAGATCACTGAAGCCAGTCGTGCTGAAATATGGAAAGAATTCTTTTTTTTAATAAACGCAAGTTTTTTTTAGTTTCAGGGACACAAGAATAGAAAACACGCACATAAGCATATTAAAAACAAATAACACATTCTGTTAAAAAAAATAATAAATCCCCTAAAAAACACATTTTGTTGCTGTATCACAGATTAGTTCCTGTGCTTGTGATGAAATATAGAAATAATTCTGCTTATAATTTCATTTCAACTTTATTTTTTTTTATTTCAGGGTTACAAGAATAAGACCAGGACAGTTTGAGTTACACCAGCAAATTAAAAAAATATAAAAAATATTCACAGAAATAATTGAAATTATAAACACAATCCATCCATACTTTTTTTTTTTTTAATATTTACTGCAACATGAGCACTTGAGAAACTTCCAGAACTTTTGTTACGCTGTGTTCCTTATGCTCTGGATTTTATTTCTTTTAAATATCCTCTAAACATTTCAGATATTTATATTCTGCTTTAAACACTCACTCTGTCCTGAAAGTGAGTCCATTAATTTAAAGGAAGGCGATAAAACTGAAATATTTCCGCCAACAGAAATCAAACACTCGATTCCGAACGAGAGCTTTTGGTTAACGAGCCGTAAATCAGCAGCGTCTCCGTTATAAAACACGCTGATCATAAACACAGTGAATTCGGTTCGACGTGCTGCGTGTAAACGGCTCTCAGCGACATTTTATTCATTTGACGTACAATGAGATCAACAGAAACAGCTGCTATACTATTACAGCGCCCCCTAGTGCAAAACAGAGAACACAAGCCGTCAAATATTCACTTAAATACATATTACGCACTCTGGGAAAGCAGATCACAGGAGCAGAGCGCAGGTAAAAAAATAAACACGTTTTTAGAAAAGTATTTAAATCAACAAAACAACCATTTAAAAGTTCTTCAGCTTTTCTGTAATTCACGCCTTTAAATATAATCAGGAGGTTTTATCTGATACACAAACTCCAAGCTGGGGGGGAGGGGGCTAAACTTCACACAAACAACAACAAAAAAGACACCTCACATTGTCCAAGTTTCACACACGATTCACTGGAGGAAATTAAAAAAAATATATATATTTTATTTTAGTTTTGTTTATGCTCCAATGCAGTCTCACAGGCTGGAGAAAGAAGAAAACAAAAACAAACAAACAAAAAAAACCATCCTGGTACCGACCCCTGAGGTATACAGGTTAAAAAAAATAAAATAAAAATGTAATTTTCACAATTCTGATCAAAATAATTCACAACATTCACAAACGTCACGTGCACAGAACACGTGTGAATACGTGAGGAATCTCGGGTTAAAAAGTCTGAGTCCACGACCAAGAAACTGTTTATTATTTCCCCAAAAATTTAAACTAAAACAGAAATTCTACGTTTTAATAATTTTCATTTTACATACCAAAGTGACAAACGGATGAGGAAAAGGTTTGTGCACCCTCAGGTCAAAAATGAAATGTTAGAGAAATGACTATAACTGTCTCACTGCGTTATTTATCCGCACACTTCATTTTACATTTCTTTTGTTAGTATAAATTTCTTCTAACACAGTCGTACAGTTTTCCTTCTGCACCCAGAAACTTTGGGAAATGAATGATCATTTAAACTGGTTTACGTGTTCAAACATACAGCGATACTTCACACGTCACCGTTAGAATGCAGATCATTAAATATTTAAATATATTATTAAAAAAAAAAAGATTTCGAAACAATACTGTATCTGATCTCGAAGACCTTATAATTACTATAATAAATAACGGACAGAATTTCTTTATAATTCTGTAAACTTAAGTGCATTAATAAAGAAACGTAATTAGTTGAGAAATCTCATTGGGGCCAAACAGGAAGTGACAAGAACATGACTGTTTTCATTGGGATTTTTTTTCCTTCTTCTTCACGAAAACTCATCATGTCGAGTGAACTGTAGCTGCTTCAGACATTTTAACTAATTTAAATAAATATGCAAAAATTATTTTTGTAAGCTAGCGCCTGGATTTTTGTGACGTTGTTACAAAAATTGGCGTCGTCTTGCTCAAAATGTTTATAAACAACACGGCCGCCACACCACGTCTAAAACAGAACGGTGGAGCTTCATTTACTCGATCAACTACAAACACACAGCATTTTATACAAGAGTCAAATGAAACGCAAAGGACTAAATGATGAGGTCATCTGTGAAGTTTGGGGTGTGGTCTTCGATAGGGGGTGGGGATATGCTCAAATATAAACTGTTTCTCCGGCATGGTAAGCCGGATCAGGTTGAAGTTTAGTGCACTATATTGTTATGGAGTGGAATTTCTACTGGCGACTCAAAAAAAAAAAAAAAAACCCTAAATAAAAAAAATAATAAGACCACCATCAGCCAATCAGCTTACAGAACACACACCAGTGTTAGCATTGAGATAATCACCAGAACAAAACTACATCTCTGACTGCTTTAGTGCTCAATGCAACCTGACAAGAACGAGGCAGTATGGGCTCCAGCTGAAAATGGTGCTTGGCCCCCGCACATCACCACTACAGCTTATTATTATTATTTTATTATTAATAATACTGTTTCTGATGGCTGTCGGAATAAGAACAGTTCTTGCTCGCTGACTCACACTTTCGTACCCTGGGTGTGAAGTTGTTTAAGAAATGTCAGTTGTTTCACATGAGTAAAGGAGAAGCTGCCTAGTGGCTCAGAGGAGACGCTTTAACACTCCGTCACAAACAGTAGAAATGTTTTCACGTCACAAAAAACAATCAATCAATCAATCAATCACGCCGAGGAGGATTTTTCTGCATTAACACACTGTTCAGAGCGATGCATAGCGAGGACGGGTTCAGTGATGACACGGTATCCCATATATTCACAATACTATCATAATAATAATGATGTGCTACATGACGGGATTAGCGTGTCGGATGTGACGTCCTGAGTTTTCACGCATTCACAAATTCATCAGGAATAAAATGCCCAGAGTTATAAAAGATGCAGACAAAAAAAAAAAAAAAAAGCTATATTAAATAATCAGTTCTACAAAATACAAACACGATCAGCAAAACAATAACTGTCAGTAAGCAACACACACACGCGCGCACACACACAAGCGCACACGCGCGCGTGCGTACGTACGTTTCTCTTTGTATTAAAGGCACTTGCTGGGACAGACTGAGGTTGGCGTGGTTACAGCTGGACTTCAGGGAGATCTGTATCCCGGAGAGAAGAGACGCTGCCGCGGGCTGCCCCTCAGATCAGACGGGTGGAGGGTGTGGTTAAAATGACTCGCCCCCGGAGACACTGCAGCAGGAAACACAACAATAAGGTCAGAAATGCGCTTATACGCCAACCTGTATTTATTAATATTACAAAGAAGAAAAAAAAAAGTAATAGCACCCCGTCAGGACCAGGTGCAGAGATGCCTACCCCGAATTTTGAATTTCAGTATTCTTGAAAACATTTTTCAGTATTTTGGAATGACTTTCAGTAACATTAATTTATGCGCATCTCCATTATAAAGAGGTGTATATACCGATATGTTTAACATTTAAATTATTAAAAAGAACTGTTTTGTGTGAATTGAATAAACAAAACGCGAGCAGCCATCTCAACTGAATTTCCACTCAACAAATTTCTAGAGCATACAATACATCACATTTTTATAAATACAACAGTGTTCCCTGTTTGCAGACATTACAGTCGACTACCAGTCATTGGTATTGAATGTAACTCCTCAAAAGTATTATATTATATTGCCTGGCAAAATGTTCTACCTGTTAACGGATTCTAATAAAATAAAAAAAAAAAAAAAAAAATTCTTATTTCATGCCAAAGAGAGTCCGACATTGTTATCTTAATGTCCCAATATATAAATACTTCAGCATAATGCTTCAGAAGAGACATTGAATAAAATGACATTTATAATTGTATTTAAAACAGTGGAATGATCAATTTTTTGCCACAATCCCAACAGCACTAATCATAAAACTCTGTTTTTGATCAGACTACATGGACATTTGCACTTGCAACACTGAAAAGACTTTGAATTAAAGAAGTACAGCCAGTGTTTGATATTTCAGTGAATAAAAATCAGACATGTAAAAAGAAACTGAATAAGTTTAACTCGCATTTCATGGCACTAATCGGCAAGTTCAACTCCAAGCACAGGTCAACCATCACCGCTTCAGCACGCGTCACGTTCCGTGTCTTTTCATCCACAGATTTCGTAAAAAACTGCTGGATACCCCCAGATTTACTTTCCGCCTGACTCGCCGTTTCAGCATACTCCATATGTTTTTTGTAGTTGACATGCCGCGTGCAGTCATCGCGACCACCATGAGTGATGTTAATGTCAGTTCTACACAGTTTGCAGTGCGCGTATCCATTGCCCTTTTGACTGGGTGTAACGCACGGCCATTCTACCGTATATCGTGGGAGGAACACCTGAGACCTGTGCTTCACTTGTCCCGATACTGAGCGTTTCATTTCCACTATTGAGAAGCAGCACCATGCGTCTGTGATGCCGAGCGAAAATAGTGCGAACAAATGTGCGGAATCTGCGCACGTCACGCACAGCATGTGCGGTTGTCATAAAAATAAATGGCCGTGAATCGCGCATGGATTGAAAAAGTCGCTGGGACATTTAAAAACAACTCACTGGAATTTTTTAAGACTTTATAATAATTCCGTACAGAATAACACTGTTTGCCGTAACATCGTATTTACGTAACTTTTCCGTACAAAATACAGCCAATCCGTACGAGTAGGCATCTCTGCAGGTGTGTGCAGTACCTGAAGAGGGCGGAGATCTCTGGATGAAGGAAGGATTAACTGGTGGGTTTCTTGGAGAGAAAATGGCGTGACACACTGCGGAGGAAGAGAAGATCATCAGCACATCAGCACAGTTACCTTCAGATACACATGATGCTGTGGAGTAAAGATTACAGACAGCGCCGATACTGATACCGAGACCGACCCGATACCCAGAATCAGATTAGAAAGGAAATAGTGGATCAGATATGAGAGGGGAATGTTTCATCTGTGTTTTTCAAAAATAATTTGAAAGAAATACGGGATGGGGATCAGTAATTTGGTATCGGCTGATACTCAGCGTTTTGGTGTTGGAGAAGAATATTAGAGGAACGTTATAATACATGTACTATATATCATTTTTTATTTATATAAAAATATGAGATTATCATCAGGCTGTGTAATTTCTTAGATTTCTCACTGGTAACTGGGCCCACTAATCTACAACAGCAAATTGGGAATACATGTGACTTCACTGCAGGTGGACGTAACACAGCTCTAATGCTGCCAATTTTTTTTTAAAAACCCACACAAACAGATGTAAAATGTGAAACAGCTGCTGTGTGATCGTGTACAAATAGATTGAACAAGAAATCAGAGCTCTCTCTCTTTTTACAGACTGCTGAAAGAAAAAGAGAAGCAAAAGGAGACAGAACAAATGTTCATAAAACGTTTAAGAAAAGGAATCTGTTATTAACTTTTTTCATTTTTAATAAAAGGAATATTTTAGTTGATAAAGAACAGGAAAATAGGTTGCAAAATTTTTCATTAATTTTTAAAAAAATATATACATAACCGGAAAATTGAATCATGAGCCAAATATAATGAATCGAATTAAATCATGTAACGATTCACCCGATTCATGCCCATTTTCATACGGCACGAGATACTTCCTGTAAAACTGTGCACTCTGATTGGTTCCTTGGTGGGCAGAATTTTCCCGTAATGCCCGTGGGCAACTACGGACTTTCTTTCCAAGGCTCTGGCTTTCAGTGTCGGGGGGAAAAAAATGGAAATCAAAATGGAATCAAAAACGGCCGAAACACAAAAACACAAACAAGAGTCACCACAAGAGTTATTCAAGAGAGATGGGCAACGAAGAGCGTTCAGAAACCACTAACAGAAACTCAGTTTTGAAACCGCGAGGTGTTTATTCTGCATGTGTGACTCAACTACGTTGTGACTGAAAGCAGCGTCACGCCTCATTGTAATGAGCATCTATTTTAAATCTTAGAAATAAAAAAAAAAGCCAGATAATAAACTTCTTATTAACCTCGCTTTCTTGGTCTTTATGGGAAAACCGTAAAAACCTCACGCTCAGTTAATAGTTAGTATTTACCATAGATGTAAAATGACTCTGTACATTT
Source organism: Neoarius graeffei (assembly GCF_027579695.1). NCBI lineage: Eukaryota > Metazoa > Chordata > Actinopteri > Siluriformes > Ariidae > Neoarius > Neoarius graeffei. The sequence continues at coordinate 2,107,858 of NC_083581.1, forward strand.
TACAGACTGTACAGCACTGATGTCCTGTTATAATCTACTCTGGTAATAAACCGAATACATAAATTACATTACAGTAGAATATTTAAAATACACAAAGTACAGACACAGGGCATGAACCTATAACCACTTTCATTCTGACTCATGAAAACAACATGCTGAGAAATGAATTCAAGCTTAAAAAAAAAAAAAAATTTCTGAATCCTTAATATGACCACAATCTGCTTTTAAAACAGAAAAGCATTTTAATGTCTGACAGATAACGCATTTCCAACACAACTCTGAGACATTAACACCACGTGCCTTTTCATTATTCTGGGCCCCAAAAATGTGAATATCTTAAAGCCAACATTTAAAAGTCTGAAGCGTGTTTTATAAACCTGTGGGGCTCGTCGACTCTCGTGTCACCTGGTGTAAGAATAAAGCTTCGAATAAACGCGTGCTGTGTAAAGCATGCTCTTTTTTTGTTTTGAAAGAACATTAAAATGTACGTTTCTTATTTATAAATGGTTATTTTCAGCATAAAATGAATTAATTTCCAGCTTGTTGTACGATAATATATCCTGTATATCATCAGCCTGTTATTACATGTCACACAGGGATGAACATGTCGCTGAGGAAACCTCACACACACACACACACTATAAAGTAAATAAACCACAGACTGTGAGAGTGACGGATGATTCTCGCTGCTCACCGATAACGATGACAGCCGTGCCAGCCAGGAGAGCAAACAGGGTGAAGAACATGACCTGATACGAGTCCACAAACTGCTGCAGGATCCCGACTCCCTCTCCTCCGACCACGCCCGCTGTCACACACAGTCATAATACCACATTTATCAGCCTGCTGTACATCAACACACTGACCTCTGACCCTTAAACCATGAAACCCAAATCCACTGAGTGACCTACAGCAAGCAGATATTTATAATTTACACATGAAAACAATATTTAGTTAATAATTAATACTAAATAAAATTAAAGTCTAATCATTATTGGTGATGACAGATCTCTGGGGAAAAAAGAAACAAGTTCCTAAACTATCTTCTCTGTTGGTAATTATTTTAAATAAATATGCGTCTTTCACCTGGAAAAGTATCTTTAAAGCTTTATAAATATTACATTATAAAGCTCCAGAGCAAGTTTATGAAGCGACACCGTTATGCTGTTAAGCGACGCCTTTGCATCAAGTGATAGTTATTTTCTAGTAAGGCCACACCAATTCCATTAGTTGGTTCTCGGAATCGCCGCTTGAAGAAAATGCAAAATGAAAAAAAATAAAATAAAATCGAAATCAAACTGCCGCCAAGAGAAAAGGTCACGTGACGTTGAAAACCAATCAAATCGCCCCTTTCACTTTCATGAAAGACTTGTGAAGTAGCTACTCCTGGTCAAATCTTTTTTTCTGTGCACTGTAGATGTTCAGTTGACTGTAATTCAGTCGTTTATTTAGCCTCTCTGTTTACTGGTTTGCCTGTATTGTTTGGTCTATTTCCACCACTAATTTTACCATCAAAGCATTTTTTTTTTATTTTTATTTCGCCCGCTCGCTTCATATTTTTCCTGAAAAAACCCGAGAACCAACTAATTAAATTGGTGTGGCCTAAGTTACATCTTTACTCCATTAAAGTAAAGCAACATCATTATGTTAAGAAACATTTTTACTTCGCAAAGCAAAATCTTCACCTTGCAAAGCAAAATTGTTACTTCATAAAGCAAAAGGTACTTCATAAAGCAAAATCGTTACTACATAAAGCAAAATTGTTACTTCGCAAAGCAAAATCGTTACTTCGCAAAGCAAAATCGTTACTTTGCAAAGCAAAATTGTTACTTCATAAAGCAAAATCGTTACCTTGCAAAGCAAAATCGTTACTTCGCAAAGCAAAATCGTTACCTTGCAAAGCAAAATCGTTACTTCGCAAAGCAAAATCGTTACTTCGCAAAGCAAAATCGTTACCTTGCAAAGCAAAATCGTTACCTTGCAAAGCAAAATTGTTACTTCATAAAGCAAAATCGTTACCTTGCAAAGCAAAATCGTTACTTCGCAAAGCAAAATCGTTACCTTGCAAAGCAAAATCGTTACTTCGCAAAGCAAAATCGTTACTTCGCAAAGCAAAATCGTTACTTCGCAAAGCAAAATCGTTACCTTGCAAAGCAAAATCGTTACCTTGCAAAGCAAAATCGTTACTTCATAAAGCAAAATCGTTACCTTGCAAAGCAAAAGGTACTTCATAAAGCAAAATCGTTACATCGCAAAGCAAAATTGTTACTTCGCAAAGCAAAATCGTTACTTCGCAAAGCAAAATTGTTACATTTCAATAATGTGTATAAGGCTGTGTGTAAAGCGGAATGGGAAACTCTAACAAGTCTAATGTTCCTGAGCTGAAAGGTGGAGAAACCGTGGGAGAGAGAACCTCTGGAGGTGGAGCTGGTGTCTGCAGTGTGTACGACGGTGATGGGGATGAGCAGCTGCTGTTCGCTCGTGGGACTCGACACGGTCAGAGAGGCAGACGTGACGTCCCGCAGGTTCAGCAGGGTCACGGTGTATCTGATGAAGCTCGGGTAGGTGGAGGAAACCTCCTTCTCCTGGACCAGGATGGAGGGAGAGCTCGACTTCACCTACAGGTCAAGGTGAGGAGGGAGGAGTTTAACACACACACACTTATTCTGAACTTAAAAAATAGCCTAAATTAAATCCATGATGAAATGTAATGAGTGAAAGCCTAACGAACATAACGACTGTGAAACTCTGTAACTGGATGATTGTTGCATGGAGTCGTGTGATGGAGGTCTGATGCCACATGATCGGACACAATCACGCGTGCAGTGGTAGCGGTGTGGTCCGAGCCCTGACGGCGGCGTGTTGGCGTACCTGCAGGTGCTTCAGCAGCCCCGTGGCTCCGTACACACTGAACTCGGCGGTGCTGTGCTGGCTGCTCAGGATGATGTGTGTTTGATCGGAGTAGAATCCAGGATTCACCTGCAGCTCAGCGCTGACTCGCTCTCCTGAAAAACGGCTTCCCTCCACACCTGCCTCCACCCTCACATTGCTCATGGACACGCCCAGAACCTTCACCTGCTGCTCCGTCATCGGCCCGAGGGTCAGCACACAGCTGTACACACCTGCAGCACACCAAGTCTCCTCACTCACCGATTCTCCTCAGCAACCTTAAACTGTTCCCTGCTTTTCAACCGCAAAAGGGCACCAGGCGTGCACTCACCTGTGCTCGTGTCGAAGGTGGTGTGTGTGAGATAGACGTCGTGAGCAGAGAAGTCGACGGCGTCGCTGGTGAACTGCAGACGGCAGCTGATGGATTTCTCCGGCTGCAGAGAGGCGACGCTTTCCAACTGAGCGACCGAGCAGCTTCCTGTACACACACACACACACTTCTTAAAAAGGTGTGTTTATCTGATGTTGCTCACACGACTACACAAGTTCAAATAATTTATTCTTCTTCTAATTATTCTTCACTGATAAACTCTGTGTTTATCTGTGTAAAATCTGAATTTATCTAATAATCCAAAGCCTCTGGTTGTTCAATCCTGGCTGTAAACTTCAGATTAACTTTGAAAATAAAATAATCGAGCGATTGAATTCATTTCAGATTCTCAGATTTTAATTTCATTCTCGCAACTGAAAATCATTTTCAGAAAATTTTACACCAGCAGGTGGTTTGTGATCCGTCGTGTGGAGCTCAGCTTGTCGTACCGATCAGGTTGGTTCCTCGCTCTCTGGTGGTCAGGAGCACTTTGCTCTCTCTCTCGCTTCTCACAGAACCTGAGGGAACCGTGGCGACTGTCTTGGAGACGCTGTTCACAACAACCTAATACACACACACACACACACACACACACACACACACGATCAATACCGTCTCGATGGTCCTTAGTGTTCTTTTGCTTTACAGTGATTCAGAACTCACAGCTTACACCTGAATAATAATAATAATAATAATAATAATAATATTAATTATTTAAACTTGTATAGCGCCTTTCTCACACCCAAGGTTGCTTTACAATTACAACAAAAAGGAGGCCACCAAAAGAGGGTGAGGATGTAATTCCAGTGGCGTAGCTGCTCACAGTCCCAACAAAAGGTCTGCAAAATGTCCCACACCGCCTGCATAGCCATGGCAACATCACTCAGAACACCACGGCACAGAGCGCTGGACAGCCCCGATGTTCAAAAGAGCAACGAGCTCACCACAGCCTATAGACCCCTTTCACATGGCGTCACCGCGCCGCAAGATTTTGTTAGGCGCCATATTGGAAGACCAAGTACATGCACTCAATATAAAACAAAGTACGAGCGAGAGTAAAGTGACACGATGGATGATAAGTCTGGTTATGTGAGTACATTACCAGCTGCAGAAAGGGCACGGTATGTGGAGAAACTGGCTGTGATTGATGGGTTTGACCCATATGATAAGACTCGCGGCAAGGGAGAATGGAAACATAAGGAGGACCTGACACCAGTTCTGCCATCTGTTTGCTACCCAGACATTGTAAACTATTTGTTGTTTACACCCAGTGCCTACACTCAGTGTTCGAACTATGCCGATATTTTCGGGGGCCCCTTTTTTTCCCTTGGGGGTGTGTGCTTGCGCTTGTCTCAGAGCGCGGATCTCCAAACACATGAGAAGCCCATCTTACGCACATATCACGCGGACTCCACACCTCCACACACGCATCGCGTCTGAAGTCATAACTCATCAGAGGAAATCGTGTCCGCATTGGCATGTTCAAAAAACAACCTCGCGTCAACAATGATACCACACGCAAGGAAAAAAAAAAAAAAACAGTCAGGCTACTCAACAACCAACCTGGCAGCAGCGAGCAAGCCCCAAACCATCCTAAATTATTATTATTATTAAATTGTAGAAGTCTGGGAGGCTTGCTCCTCATACAGTTATCAACTTGGGGCCACTTTAGCATGTTTTAAATCTGAATTTCTTGCGTTTGCTTCCCTCAAAGTGTCCGCAGATCATGCACAGACTTATCCATTATATCCACAGTTTTTTGCCAAGTCTCACACAGGTTTCTTTCAAGTCTACTGTTGGGCCAATAAATCATAAATAAAACAGCTCAGATTTGTTTGTTTAAGTCGTTTGCCACTCCACTTTATTCTCGTGGGTTCACATACCGCTGCTGTTATTATCCCCTTATCACGAGTTTGTTGGTCTTCCAAAATGGCGCAGGGTCTGTTTACTTCCAGTTTCGGGTGACGTCAGTGAAAGGGGTCTATAGCGAGCAGAACAGGCATCACCCACAGCGGACCAAGGTCTGAAGGGAAACGATGCCCAAAACTAGGTCTGGAGCTACGCCACAACTGGCAGACAAAACGTTCAAACAAACATCAAACCATCCAAACACCCAAAAAAAAAAAGCTCGTTCATCACACATGATCCATGCGCTATTCCACATCAACTAAAACTTCTCCACTATCTGATACGATCCCAAAAATCCTCCATGACGACGCCCTCGCTGAGGTTTTCTTCCTCTTTACATCTCCATCTGTAAAACTTTCTCTCAGGCTCTCCCCCCAACTGCTTATTACCTCGCCCGGGACGGAGTCCACCAGGGGGTGAGGTATGGTTTTCAGTCAGGTTTCTTGGTTTGTAAAGGATGTTCTGGGAAAACGGCTGGACCAATCCTCATAAAAAACCTTCAGGATAGATGGGCATTGGTCTCAAATAGAACCTCCAAAATTTTGAGGGTCATCTGGCCAAAGTCAAGGTCACAATGACCAAAAAGGTAACAAAAATATAAAAATAAATAAATAAAATAAAATAAAAAGCTCTGAGTTCAGACTGCTGCTGATTGGATCACTACCTGCCTCATTTGCATACACTGCTGTCACTGGATGGTTTCTTGGTTCGTTTAAAAGAAGGGGGTTTGGTCACACCCACTTTTAAACCCCATTGATAAAAACTTCCCCACTCTGTTGATATTATTATTATAAACATAAATTATAAATAAATGGATTTGACTAAAACAAACTGGGCGAGGTTTGTTCTGCCTGGCAACACGTTTTTTTGTAGTCTGTATTTTGGCTTCCCGTTCCCACGAAAGCCACAGAAATGTTAAGACTCCTTGATGTGAAAGTGCTGATGTCGCTGTCTGAACACACTAAGACTTTGTTCTTTTTTACACGATGGAACGCGATCTCACGCTGTACTGATCTGGAATCCATCTCTTTCTCCGTCTCTATCGCTCGACACTCAACTTCAACACTGTTCTTCCTGTGTGCGTCAGGACTGCAATCAGATTAAAGCGCTGATGTGTTTAAAGCTGCTTGGAGTTAATGATGTCATCAAGGCAGCGCTGTAGTGAAGCATTATAGCAGTTTATCAAGTGTTTACACAGGATAATTAGGTTTTATGAAGAGGGATTGTGCTGTTCCTGGTGTTTATCACCTCTCTGTAAGTGCGCAGTTGCCCCGGAATCTCGTAATAAACTGTCACAGTGCCCACGTCTCGAACTACAGCCACGCCCGTTTTGGGATGGATCTCCAGGATGGCACTGGACGAAGAGCTCCATGTTCCTGAGAGCCCTGACAAAAACACAGTCATGTCAGGATTAATAATAATAATAATAATAATAATAATAAAGTGAAGGAGGCGGGATTAGCAGTGACAATATGATGTCATCATTGTGATAAATTAAGTTGTGATACAGTTTTTGAGGATACTGTATGCAAACTCCTTCCATAAATGTTAAACACATTCATCACATCATCTCATCTCATCATCTCTATGTGACCTGCAGCTTCACTACCTTATAGAAAATTAATCAACACCTTCTGACCAATCAGAATTCAGCAGCAGTGCGGTGTTGTGAACTCACCATCATGGCTGACCAGCTGTGCTGAGAAACACACAACATCAGCAGGCACCAGGCTGTGGGGGTCAGCCGGCTGTATGGCGTGATGGACGGGCAGAGCGATGTAATCCACCAGGCCGCTTTGCTCCAAATCCCAAACGCTCAACAGCGTCAAGCCCACGTTTACTGTCCGCACTGTGAGAGAGCCATTACTCACACCTTTACCCACCTGCACCAGGTCGTCCCTACACACACACACACGGGAATTGAAATCATGCGAATAAGCAGTTTAAAAAAAAAAATATACATGAGCACAAATTTTCATGTACAAATTTCTTTAGCAGCAACTGAAGAAAGAGGAGATAAGACAAACCAAATTTTATTTTTTTGCATTGTTTACTGGAAATAAAATTCACAAAACATGCTTCAGGTTTAAAGTGGCATGAGAAGGGGAGATTGAGAAAAACGAGCCAGGAACAGTTGCTCTCTCTGATGTGGGAGGTTTTCATTGGACACGCCCTCGCATTACATTTCCTGATGTGTCCGATGCATTTTCAGCCTTTTCTACATAATTTATAAAAATATTTAGTCTCCAGGGACATTATATGAGATTTTATTCCACAAATGTGACAAAATGCTGCCAATAACTGAAGAATATTTCTGCATGTTTTCAAACTGCTGTATCACAGGGCCACATTCGGAGGAAGGCGCTATCTGCCTTCTTCCACATACACACACGTAATGTAATCTCTCCCTCTCTCGCCCCGTCTCTCTCTCTCTCTCTCTCTCTCTGCTCTTATTCTTATAAAAAAAAATCATCATTGAACTCCTCTCTATTAGGACATTTATTTGGGTGCATTCTGTACATGTCTGGTCAGAGTGAGAGGAGGTGTACCTGTTGGTGGAGAAGACGAGCTGGGAGTTGTGGCTGTGCAGAGCTTCACCGCTGCTGTCGTGGAAGTGGACGGTGAAGGTGAGGACGGAGCCGAGCGGGACGGCCGACAGAACCTCTCTGTTCGAGGTGTAGAAAACCGGACTGGTGCTCAGCCTCAGGTACGACACGGTCACCACCTGCAAACACCACCATCAACACCATCACAAACACACACCAGCACAGTCACCAACAGACACACACACAAACACCAGCACCGACTTCAACAACATTATCATTCATTAACATAACCGCAAAATAAACACCAGCACCAAAATCAACACTAACTCCATCAACACCAGCACAAACACCAACACCATCAACATGAACTCCATCACCAAAATCAATGCCAACACCAACACGCTCACCAAACACCATCACAACACCAAAATCAATGCCAACACCAACAAGCTCACCAAACACGCACATCAAAATCAGTGCCAATACCAACAATGCTCACCAACACCAAACACGCACACCAAAATCAATGCCAACATGCTCAACACCATCATCAATGCTAACACCAACACCAAACACAATACCAAGACCAACACGCTCACCATCACAACACCAACACACTCACCAACACCAAAATTAATGCCAACACCAACACACTCACCAACACCATCACGCTCACCAACACCAAAATTAATGCCAACACCACTCACCAACACCACTCACCAACACCACTCACCAACACCACTCACCAACACCACTCACCAAAATTAATGCCAACACCAACACACTCACCAACACCAAAATTAATGCCAACACCAACACGCTCACCAACACTATGATGGTGTGTGTAAACCGTGGGCTTTACCTTCACAGCGAGGATGATGGTCTGGTTGACCCCAAAACTCTCCTGAGCGGTGATCTGTAACGACGCTGTGCCCGTCAGAGAGCCTGATGTGAGATGGCCATTATCATCCACATGGACGAGAGGAACTTTATCAGGACAGTCCAGAACCCGATACGACAGAGAACCCACTCCATCCCTGAACACACCGGAACATCAGCAATATTTCATTAACATCATACAGACAGTGTCATACTTTAAACACAGTGTACAATATATATTTATTTAAAACTGTTTCTGCTTTAATCAGTTTATTATTTACTACAGAACACCTACAGGCCTCTGAAGGTCTGAAGTGACTGTAAGCTCTCCCGGTCTATCCACACACACGACTCTGAACTTACTGTGGTACCGTACTCACCGGTTGGTCTGAAGTTGTAATAAGGAGCTCGGAGACATTAAAATCTCCTCAGCCTGCACTTCTGGATTCAGTAACTGCAGTTTCTCATAAACCTGACACAAAGGACCAAACGAAACGCTGCGTTAAAGACCGGAGAACACAGTGTTCAGATTAAAATCCAACATCTTTTCTCCTAGTGCATGTAATTTAAACAGGAAATGCCAAAACTCAATGTACGAATCGCTATGGTGTCTCTCAGTAACGCAGTCCGAGTTACCTGGATCTGAATCTCGTCACTCAGCTCCAGCTCGTTGCCCGACAGGTGCCCAGCTTCTGGAACCGTCGCCCGGACCACCACCTTCAGCCCGGTGCGGCCTTTACTGCGGCCCGACACACTCATGGCAAAGTTGTGCTCGGAAGAAAGTTTCATGGAGGCCTGAGGGAGACGAGCGAGAGTGCAAAAGACTGAGACACAGAGGAGGATCCGAGTCGCTTTAAATCACTTCCTGATTAAATAATGAGAAAGTGATTAACGAGTGGCAGTAGTGGAGGATCAGGGGTTAAAGCTCTGGGCTACTGATCAGAAGGGTGAGGGTTCAAATCCCCAGCACTGCCAAGCTGCCACAGCCGGGCCCTTAAGCAAGGCCCTTAACCCCCTCTGCTCCAGAAACAAACATGTTACAGTAAAGGTTTCTTCTATTATGATGTTGTGCATTATGGGCGTGCCTCCTCTTCTTAGACAATACAACATGCTTACAGGTATGTGATCAACAACATGTCATATGAAACCGGGGCGTCAGAAGCATTTTTAATTTTGGGGGGGGGCACTGGCAGTGTTTTTTTTTTTAATTAATTCGATGCCATTTCCTGCATTCTGGTGTATTTTAACAGGTTGTTAAACACCTCATTTTATCTACAAAAGTCACTTAATTCAATGACTATTTTAGAGACTCGACAATAAGTCCTCATTCAACTCGTCCATATATTCATCAGCCTGTTTTTAAACCCACTGCTCTGCCAAAGATAATGAGATGAATGTGACACAATTTATCACCAACAATGACTTTATGGGTGCATTTTACTTTTTATTTTGTGTTTCCTTTTTTATTAGTTTTAGATGTAACACAACATGCCACTGGGCCAAGCAATAGTGACACTCAACTGTCTGTTTAAAAATAAGAATATTCATAATTTCACACAATGAACAGGCATGACATGGCATCATGCAAACTTCATAACACACAATCACACTGTGTCAAGCAACGAGACATAAAAGAGAACTTCACACAATGAACAAGTGCAGTTTTGTCAACCTACATGCAATGGTGGTACTACAGTAACATTTACAGATCAGTATAACAAACAGATGTATAGATAGAACTCCTTCTTATATTGGTGCCACCACAATTTCTACCACTTCATCACTTTTATCCCCCTTTCCTTCACAATCCACCTGGAATAACATCCATCTCTCTCCATCGCTTTCCTTTCTACTATTCCTTCCCCATACACTGAATTCCCATCTTACTTTCCAGAAAACTGCCAAAGACCAGACAAAACAAGTTCTTCAAATCACAACAGGGAATCAATAAATATCATCAGAGCAGACTTGACCTCATTCTTGGCATTACAGTAAGGCAGGCCTACTGGGTTTGAATTAAATGATGGCTAACATTAAGCTAGCTGATACATCTCCTAACATTCAGTGCGTTTACATGCACATCCAAATCGAGCTACTGTCGGTAATCGAGCTAAGGGTCCCAGCAGGGGTGCCAGAGAAATCCAATCCTACATGCACACAAGAAAATCGAGCTATTGTGTGAGGTACATTGTGCACCCGAGCCACAGGTGGCGCTACACGCCCCATCGTGTTGGTACACTTCCGGTTGTCGTCATGAAGAAGAGCTATTCAAGAGTATAAACAAAGTTATCAGCAGTGTTGCCAGATACTGCTGATGTTTTCCAGCCCAAAACATGTTCAAATCCGAAATTCGATTTTCCTCTTTGTGCATGTAAATGCACTGAGTGACTAGCCAGCTAACTGCACTAACATTTCCATTGGGACAAAGAAAACCTGTCCTGTGGGGAAATTCTGACTGACTTTCCGCTGCTTTGTAAAGAATGTCCTTATGTCTGGGGAGGAGCAAATACTGCAAACAATTCATCATCAACCAAGAATACCCCATTAGGCGAAGCTTATTTCACTGTTTAGCTGAACATTAACTTAACGTGTCCTAGGGTTAATTTTGAGGGCAGATAACAAAAGAATAAGGTTTTAGCAAAAGCTAGCCATTGTGAGGTGGCGATAGGGATGACGTCACCACCTCCACTTTCCAGCAGCTGCACCAACGTCTCTGCTCGCGCTGAGATTTGCTTCACTCGCGCGTGGTGAGTTGTTGTCGGGAACGCCCGGAAAACCCGGAGTGGATTTTCAGTGGTCTGTGTATTCTCTTATCGATCAAGTGGAACGGATTCTTTCACGAAGCAATAGAAACGGCGCTGGGTGAACTCATATTTTATGTTAAATGTGGGTGGGTCCAAACGAAGAATTATGAAATGTGAAGGGGACACGCCCCCACCACATTCAATGGTGGCGACGCCCATGATATGAAAGATACATTGAAATCAGCTGACAATTCAACCTCGACTTCGTCTCACTTATTATTCGCTTATATTCACTGAGCCTGAGGCGGATAATTGTTTTAGTATAAATACACAGGTGATTATTTAAAAAAATAATAATAATTGTAATAATAAAAAAATTTCAAAACTTCAACTTCAAACGCGGCGGCACGGTGGTGTAGTGGTTAGTGCTGTCGCCTCACAGCAAGAAGGTCCGGGTTCGAGCCCCGTGGCCGGCGAGGGCCTTTCTGTGCGGAGTTTGCATGTTCTCCCCGTGTCCGCGTGGGTTTCCTCCGGGTGCTCCGGTTTCCCCCACAGTCCAAAGACATGCAGGTTAGGTTAACTGGTGACTCTAAATTGAGCGTAGGTGTGAATGTGAGTGTGAATGGTTGTCTGTGTCTATGTGTCAGCCCTGTGATGACCTGGCGACTTGTCCAGGGTGAACCCCGCCTTTCACCCGTAGTCAGCTGGGATAGGCTCCAGCTCGCCTGCGACCCTGTAGAACAGGATAAAGCGGCTACAGATAATGAGATGAACTTCAAACGCAGCATGTAAATGTGCAATACTGTTTTTCCCAACATATGTGCAATATTTACTTTCACCACATGAAATATTACTTTTCATTACATTCCCATGGATTAAAGCAAATAAAAATCATCTGACTGAAAAAAAAAAAAAAAGCTCCATGTCGTTGGCCCCTACCATGTCAGCGATGCATCAAATTTTAAACGCCGTGTTGTCCATTATCCCCTCGGCCCCTACTTATAGTACATTTATATAATTTTAACAATGACTAAAGCTAAGGCAAGACTTTACCATTGTCATTACTGGCTATTCATGATGAAACATCAAGTTATCGCAAAGTGCAAATTTATTTCAACAATACTTTAGTAATGCACAGCAGGGGTTCAGAGAAAAGTGCAAGTGCAGTCGAACTTGAACCATGCTTTCAAAAGAGTGGAACAGAAAGAAAAATAGGAAAATCTGTTGAAATAAAGCCAGGAAACAAGAAAAGTAAAGTGAAAGTTCACTTTTTCTGCTTCTTCGCAGTGAAGCCAAAGGCATCTAGTTTGGCAACACCTGATGCCTGTTTTTGTTTCTTTTTCCTTGGCACAGCAGCAGGAGCTTGCCATTATCGCCCATTTCATTTTGCCAAGCCCATCTCCACTTATTCTTTACCGTTTTGTCGATGTCTGACACATCTGTGCCTTCATTTAAAAGAAGTGCGTCCATGCTGGCAAAACCGAAAGTAATTTGACGCGCTGTAGTGATGGAAATCGAAGGGCCTATGTCAGGTGGCCTTATACACAGTACTCGAGTTGAGGGGGGATGTGGGGGGAGGCATCCCCCTTCTGAAATAAAAATCTCAAATCATTCCCCTTATAAAACGGCCATCCCCCCCATCACATCCCTTGGGCCATTTTACCAATTAATGTGGAAATTAGCCTACTATTATTTTAACAAATATTACTACCATTTCAACATTAGAGGCTTTGCGCAGTGATAGCCTACATGTAGCCGGATAAAAAAGACGCATATTTATTTATTTGGTTGCACCTCTCATTCACACCTATACGGAGGCTTCAGTCACTGAAAACAGCTACTTTTGGAAACTCTGGGCAGAGTGGAGATTTCTGAAAAGTCCATCTTCAGACACGCGTGTAAATCGGGAAACCGAAGCAGCAGTGGGCGAGAGGGCGCGCGCGAATATAATGAGTCATAGGTGTGAATCTTTCACTGAATGCCAATTGTCCCGGTTCTTCATGAAATCGCACGCGCACGCACAAATTCATCAGGTTAACTTTCAAATAACTGTTCTTGTGCACTTGCGACACCGGAGCCACTTTCCTGAATTTTGAGCTTCGGAGTATTCGCTTCTTTATCTATTTAATCAATGAATTTATTTGTCACATACATTAAATTACTAATGTAAAACATTAGTAGCCTATTTAAGCAATAGCTGTTTTCTCCACTGTTTTCCGACCTTTTGTGCTTAGTGAATGAGACACTTCATTACACTCCACTGACCGACTTCCAATTCCGGACTTTTTTGAAAATGTAAAATATAGGCCTACGAGATGTTTTTTGGGACTTAATTCGCGTTGCTCCTTCACTATTAATTTTTGAGACTGACGAGGCACTAAATACTGTGGAATTATTTTCTCCTTACTATGAAGTTTGGCATCTTAAACAAGTGTCAGGAAATCTTGCAGCCCGACTCTGCAGCCTCCAATGTTTAAGCGAACTGCTGAAACCATAATGTTTAAAGATTAAACCGTAGGCTAATCAAACCAAAGAAAAACACAGCCTCTCCAGAACATTGTCTGCCGAAACCTGTTTAACCTACAAAAGGCTTAATAATTGCTGCGGCTTCAACAGGGCTGTTTAGATTTTTCACCTAATCGCCTTTCAAAAGGCAAATATTATTATTATTATTATTACTACAATAGGCCTAGTATTAGTAGGAGGCAAGTAGTTGCCTAGTAGTAGGACCAGTGTTGGGCACGTTACTTTCAAAAAGTAATTAGTTATAGTTACTAGTTACTTTTCCCAAAAAGTAACTGAGTTACTAACGGAGTTACTTTGTCATAAAAGTAACTAATTACCAGAGAAAGTAATTATTCCGTTACATTTTGTTCCCCCTCAAAAAAAAAAAATCAAATTAAATTAGTGTAATCATAATAAAAGTGAATGTTAAATGTGTTTAATGACTGAAATGGACACTTAACAGAACCAATTAGTAATGTTATCTACACTATATTAACATTTTTGTGGGACAATGTGAGATAAGACATCTATCAAATGTAATATATTTTTGTAGTTATTAAAATTATGTTACTAATTACTGGCCACTGACGAGGACAAACGCTTTGTTCCTCGACATAATGTGCATTGCACGTAAACACTCTTGCCTTTTATTTCAAGTAATGAAAAGTAATGGCTGTATTTCCAGTGTGAAAGCGCAGTGCTGGGCTGACCGCTCGCCATCGCTGGCTCTTCCGATTGAAAGTGTGCGCAGTAGTGCAGTAGGCGGAGCCTACCTACGTATGTTGTCCAAATCTACTCTGATTGGCTTACTGTGCCGTTGTCTCGCGTCTCCCCGCCCCACACTAAAGCAGAGGAAAGAAAGGCTGAACGAGCAGCGTGCCAGATGAGAACAGCTTTAATAAAGTAACGCATAGTATTTTATTGTAAGTAACGGGAACGGCGTTATAACGATGTAAAAAGTAATTAGTTAGATTACTCGTTACTAAAAAAAGTAACGCCGTTAGTAACGCCGTTTATTTGTAACGCCGTTATTCCCATCACTGAGTAGGACAGCCAAATTGTTTCATCAGTGGAGCCGCCATTAAAAGGAAACTGATGCGGAGCGCCGCGGCTCACCTTCGGGGTGAATCGTGTCCCGAGGCGCGAGGCTGGCCCGCCCTGGTTCGTTGGGGAGAGGGCAGAGGTCGCTGGCTGCCAAGTTTGGAGAGGCTGGGACCTCCCCTGGCCGAGTTACAAGTGTCCAAAGTCGGGCTGGAGCCGCCGATAGAAACGAAACTCAAGCCGAGCACCGCGGCTCGCTGCCTACGCCGAGCCTCCCCGGGACTAGACAGTAGCGGAGGCTGTATTTATTTATTTAGGCCTATCTAGCGTAACAACTTATTCCTTTACATATACTCAAACACAGCCCAAGAAAGGGTTCAACAACAGACAATCACAGCAGCTTGGTGAAGTTCTAAATCACATCGGTGTCAGACCTATGGGCCTACCCCCCCCTTTTTCCCTCGGATCTGCATCACTCTCATTATTGATCTTTAGCGCTCCCAATTGACGGAAATCCGTCGTAGCGACGGAAAACTTTAATCCATGCATTCCACTATCGTGCAATTTTTTTCCCTCTCAGTGTATTTTTTCTTTCCATTGTGTGCTTTAAGTTTTTTAGGTTAGTCTCTTACATAACTTTCCTTACTTCTACTGTTAGAATGCTAACCATCTCGACACTGCTTTTTGCATTTTCTATTTCCATCTTAGTTTGTAGTTTCGCCCTTTATGTAACTTTCAGTATTTCTATTAGGCACTGTTTTTAGCCATTTATTTCTTGTACAGTTCTTATTTTACATACAGTTTTTTTTTAAACGTGTTGTATTCTAACTTGTACTGTATTATTATGGAGTGATTTCTGGCACAAGAATTTCCTTCGGGATCAATAAAGTTTTATCTTATCTTAAATGTAATAACTTTGCGGCGCAGACTCGTGTCACTGATCTACGACGAGTCACATAAAATTCTCTGTTTTGGAATAAATAAAATAAATCCCAACTCCACCTTCCCTTTGAATAGTTTTAGACCAAACTCCGGAGCATCTTTAGTGCTTTTAGGAACAGAGTTTTCTCTCATCATCTGTAACTCTTCCTCACTTACAGTGACGGAGCGATTGGAGCCATTTTGCCGAGTCAATATTGAGAAACAGTCCGAGAAATTCTTGACTAATCAGTGTGCATGATTTCCTATAATCACCTACATATTTATATGAAAATAACTTTTATTTGAAATTAAGAAATAGTCTCGTTAAAAGGATAATCTCGCACCAAGTCCCATCATGCTACACTGAGACCCGTCCCGTCCATCTCGAGGTAAGGTAAGGCCTCATCTTCCGTCAAAGCAAAGAGAAGTCCCGTCGCAAGAGAAGACAATATGTCTTCCGACAAGCCAAGTCCTGCCTTCCGTCAAAGCGAGTCTGATCTCACATCCAGTCGAGTGCGGTTTCAGATCAATCCCATCACACCCTGTCTCATCATACTGAGACCCATCATGACCCATCCTGTTCCAGGGTCAGTCCCCAACTTACAACAGAACAATCTGATCAACGGAGTTTCCCCATAAGCCTTGTTTAAAACATACTGAAACGAAGTCCATGACAGGAGCACACACTTGACCTCAACAGGGTATAACGAATACTCCCCAAACACCAAGGCGGCTGTGATGCTAAAAACGGTGTTTGATGACAAGTTAATAAAATGAACCAATACTGCAGAATCTGTGCCTTTTACAGAGTACGACTTTGTATTTAGGTCAACTATGAAAAAGTTTGTTCCAGCAGTAAAAAAAAAAAAGACAATTGACTTTATGAACAAAACACAACAGCCCCTTTTAATTAGTAGTGATAATAAAATTATGAAATTCTCATCATCATCATCCGAGCCAAAAATTCCCACAAGGTAACTAAAGTCTAGGCAGAAATGTGTTACACGACTCGTCTGGCAGGAAGATAAGAATTTAATGAAGAGACTTTCTCTCTGCTGGGAGTTCATTTGTTAAACAAGCTCACAGCTGCAGCAGCCAAGATGTTTCTGTGTCTCGGTGAAATTAAAGCTGAGAAATGCACCATGTTCAACAGACAAACCTCAAAAATGGTTTTAGGAGTGTTTAAAAAAAAAAAAAAGAAACGCATTATAAGGCTGTCGTGTCCACTAGCGGCTCAGACGTTCCCTCACCTCTGAATGGCGCGTCTGGACGTCCAGGATGTCTCTCTTGGTTACGCTCCAGTGGAACGCGAGTCCTGGAAGAGCGTTACCGAAGGAGAACGGAGTCTCGCTACTTGTTAATCCCATCACATACACAGGCATCTATAGCGAGACAAACACAAAAATCTTTAAAATTACACACTACACAATATTACAATTTAAGAACATTGTTTAAGAATTAAAATGGCCTCCATCACCTTTAAGCTAATTTTGTATCAGTAATTGTATGGGGCCGAGTAAAATTAAGGATTAATTTCACGAGTGATTTTGAAAATTTTGAAATCACGAGTGAAATTGATCCTTAATTTTACAAGGAACCATACGGTTACTCGTTTATAAGTTTATATATCGAGCCAAATTCATACTTCGGAAGCCATTCAAGTTCACAACATTTGTCATTCACGTTTTCTGAACCAATCAGGGTGCGAGACTATCTTGCACGTTTGAATCGGTTTCTAAAGCGTTCCTAGTTTTCACAAATCTCTCGCTTTTCCCTCGAGGACTTTTCGTGATTCTTGAAAAGTAACATCTTTCAGGACTGATCCCGGATATTTCTCTTGTCTCAGATGCCGATCCAATGCTGCCTGCATTACTTTAAGAGAGTCTGGGTCGTAGTTTTCCCCATTTTCTTTCCTCACGTCTGCATAAAACTGCGATCGCACCTTGTCTAACTCACAGCATTCATACGCCACTAGAGTGTCGTTTATTTGTCTTTCTGTGGCCCGTTTCTTAAACACGGAAAGCCAAAAATTCGTACTTTTTTTGGTACTCTCGTTTTCGCTTGCAGCTTTCAATTGGTTTATCATTTCTTCGTCAAATATAGCAAAACGCAGCATTGCTGAGTCAGCAGAGTCAGCCATTTTGTTGACAAAATTTGCTAATTTTTGTAACTGTAACACGGCCCGTGTTAAGGAAAAAAGCCCTCCTTGATTGACCAATCAGAATTGAGTAATTTGGCCCCATGTATTATGTGATAAAATATACATTAACCCATTGACGCCTGAAACGCCTGCAAAAAAACGTCTGCAAATGCCTAAGCCAGTTTTTAGAAAAGGTCCCCATCTGCCTGAGGGTTTTCTGAAATAAAAATAATTAATTGAAAACGCCTATGAAAAATTCAATATCTCAGCCTCTGAAGCACATAAAGACATGAAATAAGTTGCATTTAAAAGATAAAATTCTCTGCTTTTATTGGCTCATGCTCATTCAGCATTAACACTAACATTTTTATAAAAAAAAAAAACAAATCTGGCATGCGTCTTGAAAATAATGACAAATCAACAATGCTGCGTTATGCAGCAACCAGCATTTGGGGCAATGTTGCGTTATGCAACAACCGGCGCTAGGGGCAATGTTGCGCGACGCAGCATCCGGCGTCAATGGGTTAATATGCAAAACTTAAAAAAAAAAAAATGCATATTTTTGCACCATTCCTAATAACGAGCCTAAAACTAAAAGCCTGGTGAATTTAAATTACACAATTATGCTTAAATATTCTTATTATCGAATATTTTTAAACTATTCCAGAGACGGAGCTACATACGAGTTCAAATTGTGATGTCACTAAATATAATCCACAGTTTTGGACCAATCACAACTGAGGTTACAGGACAACGACTGGCTTAGCTAATTAACTAGCTACCTAATGTTAGCGATAAACAGACAGCGGTTTTTCACAGTAAACTTGAAATAAGACTCAAGCATTGGCATTTTATGCATATTCATATAGTCTGGAATTATTAATGAGGATAAAGGGCAGGGAAGTTGTTTAGCTCTTTGTTGTGGTTTGAAATATTCTGTTTTAAGGGCTTTGATTTGAAAACGTGAGAAATATGGGGAGATGTTCGCGTTGCCTGGAGAGCGAATAGTAATTAGGGCGTGTGGATTGAGACACCCCCCCCCCTCAGGGATTCAGTGTTTATGGGATGGGAGGTGAATATGCAAATGGTTTTGGATATTAAAATGTTACATTTACAGTCCAGCTCTAATGAGAGTAATGATTAATTGGTGTGAAAAAGTGTTTGCCCCCTTCCTGATTTTTTTTTTGCATGTTTGTCACACTTAAATGTTTCAGATCATCAAACAAATTTAAATATTAGACAAAGATGACATAAGTAAAACACAAAATGCAGTTTTTAAATGAAGGTTTTTATTATTAAGGGGAAAAAAATCCAAACCTACATGACCCTGTGTGAAAAAGTGATCGCGCCCCCCCATTAAAACATATATTAACTGTGGTTTATCACATCTTTGGAAAGCCAAGTTCAATTTCTCTAGCCACACCCAGGTCTGATTACTGCCACACCTGTTCTCAATCAAGAAATCACTTAAATAGGACCTGCCTGACAAAGTAAAGTAGACCAAAAGATCCTCAAAAGCTAGACATGCTGCGATCCAGAGAAATTCAGGAACAAATGAGAAACAAAGTAATTGAGATCTATCAGTCTGGAAAAGGCTATAAAGCCATTTCTAAAGCTTTGGGACTCCAGCGAACCACAGTGAGAGCCGTTATCCACAAATGGCGACAACATGGAACAGTGGTGAACCTTCCCAGGAGTGGCCGGCCGACCAAAATTACCCCAAGAGCACAGCGACAACTCATCCGAGAGGTCACAAAAGACCCCACATCATCATCCAAAGAACTGCAGGCCTCAGTTAAGGTCAGTGTTCATGACTCCACCATAAGAAAGAGACTGGGCAAAAATGGCCTGCATGGCAGAGTTCCAAGACGAAAACCACTGCTGAGCAAAAAGAACATAAAGGCTCGTCTCAGTTTTGCCAGAAAACATCTTGATGATCCCCAAGACTTTTGGGAAAATACTCTGTGGACTGACGAGACAAAAGTTGAACTTTTTGGAAGGTGTATGTCCCATTACATCTGGCGTAAAAGTAACACAGCATTTCAGAAAAGAAACATCATGCCAGGGCGGCACGGTGGTATAGTGGTTAGCGCTGTCGCCTCACAGCAAGAAGGTCCTGGGTTCGAGCCCCGTGGCCGGCGAGGGCCTTTCTGTGCGGAGTTTGCATGTTCTCCCCGTGTCCGTGTGGGTTTCCTCCGGGTGCTCCGGTTTCCCCCACAGTCCAAAGACATGCAGGTTAGGTTAACTGGTGACTCTAAATTGAGCGTAGGTGTGAATGTGAGTGTGAATGGTTGTCTGTGTCTATGTGTCAGCCCTGTGATGACCTGGCGACTTGTCCAGGGTGTACCCCGCCTTTCGCCCATAGTCAGCTGGGATAGGCTCCAGCTTGCCTGCGACCCTGTAGAAGGATAAAGCGGCTAGAGATAATGAGATGAGATGAGAACATCATGCCAACGGTAAAATATGGTGGTGGTAGTGTGATGGTCTGGGGCTGTTTTGCTGCTTCAGGACCTCGAAGACTTGCTGTGGTAAATGGAACCATGAATTCTGCTGTCTACCAAAAAATCCTGAAGGAGAATGTCCGGCCATCTGTTCGTGACCTCAAGCTGAAGTGCACTTGGGTTCTGCAGCAGGACAATGATCCAAAACACACCAGCAAGTCCATCTCTGAACGGCTTAAGAAAAACAAAATGAAGACTTTGGAGTGGCCGAGTCAAAGTCCGGACCGGAATCCGATTGAGATGCCGTGGCATGACCTTAAAAAGGTGGTTCAGGCTCGAAAACCCTCCAATGTGGCTGAATTACAACAATTCTGCAAAGCTGAGTGGGCCAAAATTCCTCCACAGCGCTGTAAAAGACTCACTGCCAGTTATCACAAACGCTTGATTGCAGTTATTGCTGCTAAGGGTGGCCCAACCCGTTATTAGGTTTAGGGGGCAATCACTTTTCACACAGGGTCATGTAGGTTTGGATTTGTTTTTTCCCTTAATAATAAAAACCTTCATTTAAAAACTGCATTTTGTGTTTACTTGTTATCTTTGTCTAATATTTAAATTTGTTTGATGATCTGAAACATTTAAGTGTGACAAACATGCAAAAAAAAAAAAAAAAGAAATCAGAAAGGGGGCAAACACTTTCACACCACTGTAATTATTATTGTTTTTGTAATAAGCGAGCCTGGTTACCATGGTGCCGGTCTTCATCCGAGTGATGGGCGCTCGGATTCGGACGCCTTTGAGCTGCACCACCTCCACCTCCACTTGATCCTGTGAACAGCGAGCGAGTTAATGCTGTGAAATGAGAACTAATAAACTTTAGATGAGGACACAGAGAAAAGCAGGTTTAATGTGGAAACGGGGCGTGTCACCTGCGAGACCACCAACAGTTTGCCGCTTTCCGTATCGACGGCTTGTACGACTCCTGTGACGGTCATGTTGCCAACGGCGACGCCCCGAACCAGACCAATGCTGTTAATGGAGGCGATGTTGGAGTCGCTTAAAGAGAACAGGATGTGAGACTGAGGCTGTGGACCTCCTTCTGACGTGATCTGAAGATCGGAGAAGAGTGAATATGTAAACTGATGATTTACATATGCATAGGCATAATTACACACACACACACACACACACACACACACACATTATAGATTCTGTAGGAAAAAAAATAGTAATAATAATCTGGGGCAAAACTCTTCTTCACGAACCTGCATCACTGCCCCGATGATCAGAGTGACTTTTCTCGGGAGCAGCCTGAAAGGCGGGAAAACCTAAACACCACAAAAACCCAAAACGTGTCAATGTGCTTTATTAGGAAACATTAAGAGCGCGATGCTGTAAAATCCATAAAGCAGAGAGAAGTTGTACTTCGATTTGTTGTGGTGCAGATGTGATTATTCTTCCGTTTTTATCGGTCACGACAGCAGACACACTCGTCTGCCCGATCACCATGCCTTTGACCAGGAACGTAGCCGTGTCCTTCTCAGAGTACTCCGATAAAGGTCTGTTTAAAAAAATAGTTTTTTTTTCACATTAAGAATAAAATACACACAGCCACTGTGAAACTTGATATGAATTATTTCTACTCACTGCAGAGACACAATGGATGATGCAGCTTTCAGTTTCAGGTTCATATGAGAGAAATATTTGGCAAGAAATGGCTTTTTGTTGTCGTCCAAAACACGAACGTAAGCTCTCACAGACTTCCCAATCTCCACCTAACAATACAGCAATAATGTCATAAATGTACATAAATTTTATCATCATGCACCACCATAATTCTCAATAATGGCTGATAAATCAGTTGGTTTTGTCGCCCCCTGTGGTGAAGACAGGAACTGCCTTAGACACTGAACTGTAAACCAGAATTAGGATTTTATTAATAGATTTCTCTTTATTTTTTATAATTAATGAGTATCTGACATGTAAAGAGATACACTCAGTGCGTGAGAGAAGTGGCATTATCTAATCTGTCCCTGACCTTCTCCACACCTGGCTTACAGGAGACTCTGTTTTGTGGAACACCATTTAAAAGACGTTTCAGGAACATGAAAGTTCTGAACAGCAGTCTTGGATCTCCTCCTCACCTTATCCACCACACGCACGTAAACCTCCAGGATATCCGACACATGCACTGTGGCTGTGGCAGGAGCAGGAAAGGTCAAGCAGAGGTCGTGAACCATCACCTCGAGGACACCGGGGCGCACTGGAACCACCTGGAAGATGTTAGAGAGAATGAGCAGAACACATGGACTTTATGGAAAATCTATCAATGGAGATTTTTTTATGATTTTAATCCACAGAAAAGTCCATTAAAAAAAAAAAGTTTGGATGATCTGAAACAGATGAAACCCAGTTGCTTAAAGTCAGCAGCGTTAGCATCGCCACGTCCTCTGGCAGAAGATAAACCCACCTCAGCAGTTCCCCGAGACTCCTGGAACGCCACGTCAGCGATTCCCCGAACGCTCGTGTTCACAAAGAAATAACCCGAGCCTTCACGCAGCGTGAGCTCAGCCTGACACACGACAAAATCATAAATTTCATTTGTTAGTGCAAGAAATAAAAAAAGTAGTTAATTCCTTCACATCTTCAATAATTGCGTATCCGTTCTAAATTGGTTAAAGAAACAAAAACTAAATAAATGAGGAAAAATAAAGGCAAAAGGAGATATTACACAACTTGAATAAATAAGTGATTTAGCAGAATAGAGGAAAAAAACAAAAGAGAGCCAATAAGACAGGATTACAAATATTATTTAACAAACATTAACAAATGATTCAGTGTTAAAAAAAAAGGGGGGGGGGGGGGGGGGAGTACTAAAAGGACATTAAAAATAAAAACCGTTTACTATTCAACTAAAACAAATATAAGCAGTATGTATGTACTAGAGTAATGGTAGAAGTGGTACAGAGTATTAAAGTGCTGATGACACGTTTTTGACATCTTTGGCGATGTTTTATAACATAAAAAGTAATTCCCGATGATCCATATATTAATTCACGAAGGCGCCTATTTTACAAGTTATGATGATAAACGCGGCTATTTGGGCAAATTTGACGGGGCTGCAGCACCCAGGAGACGAAGGAGGAGGAGGGGCTATATGACATCAGCGAAAGAACCTTCCTCCTCACTTACCAGTTTGTTGTTGATGCGGCAGGTGTTCAGTTTATCATTATTAATATTTTTATTAGACATTTATTTATTTATTAGTTATTATGCCTTCGCGTTGTGTTGCCGGCTTTTGCTCCAAAACCCACAAGGATGGGGTAAGTTTATTCAAGTTTCCCAGAGATCCCGAGCTGCATGCGAAGTGGGTGAAGCAAGTCAGGCGCACTCGTGACAAGTGGGAGCCCTCACCAACATCCGTCCTGTGCTCTGAACACTTCGATTTAGATTGTTTTGACACCCTTCCCAGCTTAAAAGAATCTCTTGGGTGTTCAGTTCAGCACAAACGTTTGTTACTACCATCAGCAGTGCCTACACAGTGTTGCCAGATTGGGAGGTAACCCGCCCAGTTGGGCGGTTTCAAGTGCATTTTGGTGGGTTTTGAACATATTTTGGGCTGGAAAACGTCAGCAGTATCCAGCCCAAAATATGTTCAAAACCCACCAAAATGCACTTGAAACCGCCCAACTGGGAGGGAAACCTCCCAATCTGGCAACACTGCCAGTATTCCGGAGGGGGTCTACTAGTAGCTATGCCGGATCCAAAGACAGTCCACCTGTCAGAACATGTGTTGTGAAACGACATAAGATAAAGGTACGTAGAGCTGTAGATTCTACATGATCATCATAAATGTAATCATAAAGTCGGCGTGATATCAGTCATGTATTTGCTTGTGAAAGCTTGCGGCTTTCATGTAACTGCCGCCTAGCAACGAGAGGCAAAGGGTAAAGAGGGTAGGCTATCATAGATTCTATTCGGAAGAGATCAACACAATTCTAGACTCCCAGAAGAGGAAGAGCTAGCACTAGAGAGTTCACCAGCGTTTTCATGCGCCATTTCCATTGAGTAGAACCAGAGTAGAACAGCCAGTGAACCGCAGCGTGTTCTCCCGCTGACGTCACAACATGGCCGCGAGCCACGGACCCAGTTTTCTTGCGCTGTGCAATTAAAAGTTGGATATTCGCGTAACAACAGCTTCTTTTCACTTAATTATAACAGAAATCTAACATGTTTGCCATGTTGTATAGTTTATTTAAGAAATTGCATAGAGTCATGTTCGTGTCATCAGCACTTTAAAAGGTCATGTATTAAAGGAGAAAGAAGGAAAAAATACGACAAAAAAACTAGAAAGAAAAAACAAAAACAAACCAAAAAAAACCCTTAGGCTTCTAATTATTTGCTTTCTTTTTTTTTTTTAAATAGATCAACATAATTAGGCAAATGCAGAGATACCGAGGGGTGAATAGGGGCATACAGGGACACTGAGGGTAATGCAGGGGCATTAAGGGTTGTTTTACAATCAGGGTACACAAGCTAAAAATCACATTTAACACTTATTATCTTCAATATCAAAAGGCTTGACTAAATAAACTCGGTTGTTTATTGTAGCCCTGTGATAGCTCTATTTACCATGCAAAAAAAATTGTGATAACGTTATTTTTGGTGAATGTATGGCAATATATGTCATATTTAGCAAAATTACTCGTGTCGTTTAGAAAAAGTGCTTTTTTTGACCACAGGTCGCTCCAAAAGGGATGCACTTACATCATTCTTTATACCATAAAACACATATTTGGTTCCATATCATTGGAAACAGAGTTAAGTTTTAATGTTGAATGCCAGTAAGTTTTCAGACTATTTTGATCAAATTAGTCTGTAATTGTGTCAAAAAAACATCCTCTCCGAGACAGCTCATTTTTCAATATAAAATAACATATCTAAAATGATTATTTTCATCCGAAAATGTGGTCAAGATATTGGGACATAAATATTAGAGATGACTAACACAAAGCTTACAGCCTTGTATTTAAAAGCACTATGGAAGTAGTGGATTCTGAATTGTCAAAAAAAAAAAAAAAAGTCCTCTCCGAGAATCACTTCATTTGTTTCTCCCAGCCCTGCTTAAAGCTACACTTCATCTTTATCTTATAGCAGATTACACAAAACTACCATACACACACACACGTCAAAAAATTACCTGAAACCTGTTCTTTAACTCGTCCTTCACTTAAAGACTGGTATAAGAACCAGTTTGAATCAATTTGAATTTTGGACCCCTGTGACACAAACTTTGTCCCCTGATTGTAAAACAACCCTTAGACATGAAGTGGGTACTGAGGGACATGGGGGACACTGAGGAATGTAGGGCGCACTGTGAGGGGGACAGTAGGGGGTGTTGTGGCGAGTGGAACCCTTACCCGCACATCAGGGTGATTATAAATGGAGACAGACTGAGGGGTCACAGTCACATCCTCAACCAGCAGGAGATCCAGAGTAGCAGAGACCACCGTCAGAGGCTCAAACTGGGGGGGAAGCGGACGACACGTTAATTCAGCCTGGTCCTAAACCACTCCTTGTTCACTACATAGTGCAGCAGACAGTTTATAAATTAAGTGTGGATGAATTAGCACATTCACACTAACAAACCCGACACCTTTAGGTGAATAATGCAGGCTGCTGTTAAACACTGAGCATTAAGAGTTTATTAACAGGTTATTAATGTATTATAAAGCAGCAGTAAAGTTGATTTTAACCCTCGCACAGAGGAAGCTGATTGCATGACTGATGTTACTCTGTGCATCTTCACAGCTTCTGCGGCTTCCTGAAAACTCTAACGTCCTCATGTGTTTTTTACTGTTGTTAGCCATTGCCAATAGCAACCAATGAGATGAGGTCTGATCACATGTCTGCGGTGAAAAAACACCATTAGGCGTGCACACGCGTGCGAGCACATACGCACAGCTTCCCCTCAGTTTGAAAGGAAATGAAACCAAGCTGATGTTGAACTTCAAGATGGAAGTTGTAGTGTGTGTGTGTGTGTGTGTGTGTGTGTGCGCAGACTGATGATGATTATTGATGAACATACTGTACACACACTTACCCCAGGCAGAACAGCCGCTTTCTCCAGGTGAGTTGTCTGGTAGCCCAGTGCACTCACGGTGATGGCTGCCATGCCCGACTCGTGATGAACAAACACCGTCTGACGTCCTGCATGTGAAACACACACCCACACACACCAGTTACAGAAAATAATGCTCATACTGCACTACTGCTAACACACACCAGATTAATAAACACTTATTTACATTGAGTTTTTATACAGAATCTTAAATATTAATTTACAGTGGTGCTTGAAAGTTTGTGAACCCTTTAGAATGTTCTATATTTCTGCATAAATATGACCTAAAACTTCATCAGATTTTCACACAAGTCCTAAAAGTAGATAAAGAGAACCCAGTTAAACAAATGAGACAAAAATATTATACTCGGTCATTTATTTATTGAGGAAAATGATCCAATATTACATATCTGTGAGTGGCAAAAGTATGTGAACCTCTAGGGTTAGCAGTTAATTTGAAGGTGAAATTAGAGTCAGGTGTTTTCAATCAATGGGATGACAATCAGGTGTGAGTGGGCACCCTGTTTTATTTAAAGAACAGGGATCTATCAAAGTCTGATCTTCACAACACATGTTTGTGGAAGTGTATCATGGCACGAACAAAGGAGATTTCTGAGGACCTCAGAAAAAGCGTTGTTGATGCTCATCAGGCTGGAAAAGGTTACAAAACCATCTCTAAAGAGTTTGGACTCCACCAATCCACAGTCAGACAGATTGTGTACAAATGGAGGAAATTCAAGACCATTGTTACCCTCCCCAGGAGTGGTCGACCAACAAAGATCACTCCAAGAGCAAAGCACATAATAGTCAGTGAGGTCACAAAGGACCCCAGGGTAACTTCTAAGCAACTGAAGGCCTCTCTCACATTGGCTAATGTTAATGTTCATGAGTCCACCATCAGGAGAACACTGAACAACAATGGTGTGCATGGCAGGGTTGCAAGGAGAAAGCCACCACTCTCCAAAAGGAACATTGCTGCTCGTCTGCAGTTTGCTAAAGATCACGTGGACAAGCCAGAAGGCTATTGGAAAAATGTTTTGTGGATGAATGAGACCAAAATAGAACTTTTTGGTTTAAATGAGAAGCGTTATACTTGGAAAGAGAAAAACACTGCATTCCAGCATAAGAACCTTATCCCATCTGTGAAACATGGTGGTGGTAGTATCATGGTTTGGGCCTGTTTTGTTGCATCTGGGCCAGGACGGCTTGCCATCATTGATGGAACAATGAATTCTGAATTATACCAGTGAATTCTAAAGGAAAATGTCAGGACATCTGTCCATGAACTGAATCTCAAGAGAAGGTGGGTCATGCAGCAAGACAACAACCCTAAGCACACAAGTCGTTCTACCAAAGAATGGTTAAAGAAGAATAAAGTGAATGTTTTGGAATGGCCAAGTCAAAGTCCTGACCTTAATCCAATGGAAATGTTGTGGAAGGACCTGAAGCGAGCAGTTCATGTGAGGAAACCCACCAACATCCCAGAGTTGAAGCTGTTCTGTACGGAGGAACGGGCTAAAATTCCTCCAAGCCGGTGTGCAGGACTGATCAACAGTTACCGCAAACGTTTAGTTGCAGTTATTGCTGCACAAGGGGGTCACACCAGATACTGAAAGCAAAGGTTCACATACTTTTGCCACTCACAGATATGTAATATTGGATCATTTTCCTCAATAAATAAATGACCAAGTATAATATTTTTGTCTCATTTGTTTAACTGGGTTCTCTTTGTCTACTTTTAGGACTTGTGTGAAAATCTGATGATGTTTTAGGTCATATTTATGCAGAATTATAGAAAATTCTAAAGGGTTCACAAACTTTCAAGCACCACTGTAATTCAATAAATATAATTAAGCTCTGTGTTACATCTATAAGAAAGACAGAAAGAAAACAGAGTTAAAGTAAAAGAAAGAGAACAAGCCAAAGAATGATGGAAGCAAGAACCAAGAAAATAATAATAAGAGAATAAGAAACATGTAAAAGCATGTGGAAAAACTAAAAAAGGGAAAAGACAAGAGAAAAAGGAAGGAAGGAGTGAAAGAAAAAAGGGAAAATGAATTAAATGGGCAAATTAAAAAATAGGAAATTTGAGGACAAACAGTAGAGTGTCAAAGAAAGAAAATAGTAAGAGAAATAAAAGAAAGGAGTGAAAAGGAGGAGTGGAGTTTAGATTACTGTGATGTGTAGAATAGAGGATAGAGAACAGGAGAACCCAGCGGCACCGTGGAGTTTGCGTGTACTATAGAGAACCCAGCGGCACCGTGGAGTTTGCGTGTACTATAGAGAACCCAGCGGCACCGTGGAGTTTGCGTGTACTATAGAGAACCCAGCGGCACCGTGGAGTTTGCGTGTACTATAGAGAACCCAGCGGCACCGTGGAGTTTGCGTGTACTATAGAGAACCCAGCGGCACTGTGGAGTTTGCGTGTACTATAGAGAACCCAGCGGCACCGTGGAGTTTGCGTGTACTATAGAGAACCCAGCGGCACCGTGGAGTTTGCGTGTACTATAGAGAACCCAGCGGCACCGTGGAGTTTGCGTGTACTATAGAGAACCCAGCGGCACCGTGGAGTTTGCGTGTACTATAGAGAGCCCAGCGGCACCGTGGAGTTTGCGTGTACTATAGAGGACCCAGCGGCACCGTGGACTTTGCGTGTACTATAGAGAACCCAGCGGCACCGTGGAGTTTGCGTGTACTATAGAGAGCCCAGCGGCACCGTGGAGTTTGCGTGTACTATAGAGAACCCAGCGGCACCGTGGAGTTTGCGTGTACTATAGAGAGCCCAGCGGCACCGTGGAGTTTGCGTGTACTATAGAGAGCCCAGCGGCACCGTGGAGTTTGCGTGTACTATAGAGAACCCAGCGGCACCGTGGAGTTTGCGTGTACTATAGAGAACCCAGCGGTACCGTGGAGTTTCCTCTGCTTGGTGTTGGTCTCCTCAGTGATGTAGAGCCCCATGGGCTTGTTGGACTCGATGCTGGCCAGCGCTGCTCTGGACGTCTCCCACGTCACACTCAGAGAGCTGAAGTTATCAAACTTCCTGCCATGCTGGTCAAACGCAGCCAAGTCCAACTCTGGGTTCCGGTAATTAGACACAGGAACCTGAGGGATGAGAAATGAGAAACAGGAAACAGTTAAAAGAAAAAAAAAAAGCACTAAAGAGAATGGAAAAAAAGCAAAAAAACAACTGTCAAACAGAAGGACAACGAGGACCTCGGACAGACAGTCTGTAAACACCGGGTCTCCCACACTAAGCGGCGGAGGAATAAAAAGAAGAGAAAGGGGGAGGAGTGTACCACTTGTTTGTTGTGCTGCAGCAGGGGGCAGGACAGGTCGAGCTGAGCGTTGGTGTAGACGGGGACGAGCGCCAGGCGTGATGGAGGAGCGCACACAAACTTCACCACCGCCGGCTCCACGGCCGGGAAGGGATTAGTGAGTGTCGGCCGATTCCCAACCATCACTGCCAACACCTAGGGGCATGCAGTGACGGAAAATGCATCAATACACACACACACACACACACACACACACCATACTACAGAGGCGCTAACATCACAAGAAAATAAAAATAAAATCTATTCCTCACCTGTTCCCCAAGGGCGCGGCACGACGCTCTGACGTGGTGAGTGAAGTAGTTACGTGATGCCGGGCCTGTTAGCGTTAGCGTCACACTGTTCAAATCCTCAGCCGTCAGGTTTCTGAAGAACTTGGAAGGTTCAAGGATCCACGGCTTCGGTCCGCCTTCAAACAGCATGTCTTTAGAGGAGCCGAGAGTAACGAGCGCAACGGAGACCGGATCCACAGCCTGAGAGAGACGGAGACACACACACACACACACACACACTGAGGACCCTGAACTGATTCTATAATAATGATTCTACTGGAGCTAGATTATGGGTGGAGCTAAAATCATTGCAACCACTCGTCACAGTAATATCCTGATTAAAAACTCGGACTGGAGTCGCTTCCATCAGTGCAAAAATATTAAAAAATAATTTAAAAACGTGTTTCAGAGGTCTGCGCGGGACAGAATTTTCAGTCCCGCTCCCGCCCGCAAATCCTGCATGATGCAGATGTTCACGTTATTTCTCATGAAAGTTCTTGTCATTGGCTCGGGGAATTAAACATGCTGAGCTTAGCTGAGCTCTCCACTGACCGATCCTTCACCTAGCGCACGGAGCGAGGGTTGCCAGGCAGCATGCGCAGCTGAGGCTTTACAGAGATACCCATTCTGAGCTTCACTAGAGGAGCTTTGCTCTTCTGCCATGATCGGAGATCTCAAACATGGAACAGCGGAAAGGAATCGGAAACGTACGCGAGATTAGACCACAGCCGCAAATTTAGGCATCTTAAAATGTTTTTATTAATGCCAAATAAAATATCCAGCACAAATTATATATGATAGACATAAATTAATAATTTATAAATTTTATTTTAAACACGTTTTTAGTTAGCGGGACTGCAGCTTATCACCTCTCCCGCATTGTGCACTCCCCCTCCCGCCCGCAATGAGCTTTCAAAATTTGTCCCGCGCCGCACTGCTTTGCGTCGGGTCCCGCGGGAGTGCAGGGCTCTATTTCACGTTCACTTTTAATTCTTTACCGTTATTTATACTCTTAACACTACTGTTTAGACTCCTGATATTTATATTTTTATTTATTTGTTCAGCTCCATTTCTGCCTCCAGCCATCTTCACATTAGGGCTGAATCCCAAACGGCTTCCTTCTTACTCTGTTTACACCCTACAGAGGGCATGACGTACCCAAGCTGTGCGCCCAACAGGACCTGCACTCCCACTTCTTCACGCTTTGACTAAAGATTAAAAGTATTGGCACCCTCATGTTTGAATGCACAGGCATACTTACTGTATCACTGTTGAACTTGTGTGTGTGTGTGTGTGTGTGTGTGTGTGTGTTGCAGCAGGACTCACTCGGAGAGGCAGGTACGCCGCGATGGTGATCTTGGCGCTCAGGTGAACGTTTCCGTGTGTGTAACTGACCAGCAGGTTTGTGTAACCTGGAGATATGGCCTGAACACGCACACCGCTACAGTGCTGCTGACCGGGGGGTAAACGCCCTGCACACACACACAAAATCAAGCTTCACATATAGTGTGTGCGCATATATACGAGTGCGTAAGTTTATGGACCCTTTGGTTGGTGCTATTCCTTCTTTTGTCTTTTTTTTTTTTTTTAAAGAAATCCTCGAACAGCAGACAGCCTCAGTTCTGTTTATTAACAAGATTAAAAAAGTTTGTGCCCCCATCAACAGATACATGTGCGCTGATGCAATAATGCAGATGGATCTATGTAATACAATGTTAGCACCGAGTGTCTCCCCCCCTTTGTACAAGGTCAGATTCGTACATGACTCACCCTGCTGCAGCTGAAACACGCCCGGATTTTCCATCTGGACCTGCAAATCAAAGTGTGAGCAGTCGCTCAGTGTGACCTTCTCTCCATCCTCGGAGTTCAGCTGGCCGAAGATACGCAGCGGAAGCTCCAGAGTGAGATTCACCCGAGCCTCCACCACACACGGAGCAAACTCCATCCGCACAGGCTCGATCACGTACACCTATAACAGGACACACACACACACAGTTCCAGCTTCACCTCTGACTGTTACAGCACAGCGCCGACCCTAGAGACTCCTTCCATACAGGTTACACAAACACATTTCTCTTCCAGAGAACGTCACCACAGCAATGATTTTTAATCCGTTTATAAAACTGAGTGTCCGCTGTACACAAGCGGTTACTATAGAAACCATAACGTGTCAGAATGAGCTGGAACTACAGTCTGAACCTGCTCTCATACAGAACTAACACACACACACACACACACACACACCTTCAACCACACTGTGGTGTAAAGGTTATTAACACACTGCATGAGTGCAGTGCGCCATCACCCCCTTTAAACACAGCATCTGCTAGACAAAAGACTTTACTCGAGGCGCAAAACACAATAATTATATCATACACAATAAACTGCGAAATAAACCGCTGTGAACTCGGCACATTCGGCTCCACCCAGTGAAACGGGACACATTATGATGTTGAAATCATCCAAAACACACATCTATAATTAAAACAGGAAGTCTATGAAGACCGAGTTTACTATTACAAGGACAGAGACGCGCACAGAGCTCCGATACCGTAATAATAATAATAATAATAATAATAATTAAAAAAAAAAAAAAAAAACATGGAGCACCTTTCACACATTTAAAATGCAGCCCAAAGTGCTTTAGTGGGAAATAATAAAAAGTCCAATAAATAAATAAAATCACAAATAAAAGCAGGAACAGAAAGAAAAAAATATAAAAATACAAAAATATAGTAAAATGTGTGCACAAATAAAAGTAATATAAATATGCAAATAAATTTTAAAAATGTGAAAAATTCTCTATAAAAGTTGTTCTCGCTGAAGTGTCTTTACACAGCATGAAATAAACAAATATTTTTTCATTTGTTTCAGTTTTAACACCAACATCATCTATTAGACTAGATATTTGGTTTAAATGAATATGCAAATTTATGCAGATTTAATGCTTTTTTGGTTCTCGTCCTTACCTTCATCTCTCCGTAATGCAGCGGGTTCCGCAGGTCGTGAGCGTACACCGTACTCACTCCGACGTCGCGCACCGTCGTCATCACGCCCTTCACTGTAACCGTAGCGACGGCTGTGTTTGAGGAAGACCAGCTGAAGTTTCCACTTCCTCCACTTGCCTGGAGAAAACACACACACACTACAGTGACTCCATCAGTACTGGAGTGAGTATAAAATGACTCGATTCAGTTACAGAACATTAAACACTTAAATTATAATGCTCTATAAGCCACCAAACACTTTAATAATAAAACAAGATTTTTAACGGTGTATAAACACAGCTGTGGAACAGGCTCTTAAAATATTCATATTAATTATAATACATAATTTTAAAAAATTACTATAAGGTAAAAATACAAATATTTTGTTAAAAACATTAGTAGTTCATCTTATTATCTATAGCTGCTTTATCCTTCTACAGGGTCGCAGGCAAGCTGGAGCCTATCCCAGCTGACTACGAGCGAAAGGCGGGGTTCACCCTGGACAAGTCATTAGTAGTTCATACAGAAGATTATTTTATTAATATTAGTGGTTTCTGAAATGCTAACATCCATGTAGAAAATATTTATCAATAAAGATGGTCCCTGAACTTCAGAACGTACCTTGATGGTGTACTGATACGCTCCTTCTTTTGGTTGCCATGGAAACGTGAGGATGGAGGGGTTGAGGATGATTGGTTTGTAGATTTCGACATCCTGTTCATTCCTCACTGGAACAGAAAGCTCGTGTTCAGTTCCTCTCTGAGAAAAAGAGACGAAAAGAGCGGATAAGAACACACACACACACAGAGAGAGAGAGAGAGATAACTAACACACACACACACACCTGATCAACCACAGCCCTCAGCGTCCCCTCGATGACCGTCTGTCCGTTCTTCACCGCTTTCACACGGTGGTGCGACCCGTTCAGGGACGACTCCAGAACCTCGAAGAACTCTTTAGGGAAGGTGGGTTCTATCCGGACATTCTGTTAGAAGATCAGACGTGTCCTTGAAAAAACCTTATGGCTAAAATTAACCCCCATGTCTAAAAACAGCTGCATCAGAAACACACAGGACAACGAGCAAAAAAAATCTCAACACAAACGAATTAAAGGAAAGTTTGTGTGCAGCAGTGTAATAATTCCTCTGAAACTCAAGCAAGCCAAGGTGCCAATATATATTCACACTTACATCCGATAGATGAATCTTATTACTGGACTTGTCAAACACTTCAATGAAGATCTCGTAGGTTCTTCCAGTCTCCAGAACCCAGCGTTCTCCGGGGTTTATCTTGAACACTAATGCAGCAAGGAAGAAAAATACAGCGCAAAACAAACAAAAATTAATTTTAAAAAATTATCACAGCACCAAATGTAAAAATTAAAGTTTAATTATTGTATTAATAATTATAAGATGATGAAGCATGAAAGAATTAAAAGAAAAATTCAATTTCAAACCAGGTCAGGAATAATAAATGAAGCGGATTAATCCAAAATTTAAAATTTTCTGATCAAATTAAAATCCAGAAACTCTCGAGAAATTACTGAACAGAGATGAGAACACTTATTAAATTTAAATACTTTTTTTGTTTTCCCTCAAAATATTAAACATTAGGAAATGTGTGTAATATTATATTTTTTATTTAAAAATGTATATTAAAATAATAAAAGCTGACTGGAATACATGTGAGATTCAGATCTGAATTTTTGGTTTTAAAATCATGTACCAAAAGTTAAAATTTATAAGATCATTTAATTCAAGATGCATTTTAAACAGTTGGGTGTTTTGTTTTTTTTTTTACAATTTTGCATACAAAAACTTATTCACTTTAAAATAAATGGATGCTGAAATTGTAAATAAGGAGTATCAAATGTTTCACACACGCTCACTGCTGAAAATGAAGTTTATTCTGTATATAAATTCAAATCCTAATTTTTTTTTTTTTATTTAAAATGCATTTACAGAACACTGTTTCAAATCAAGGCACAAAAATCCAGATGTTAAATTCAGAAACTCAGATCCACTGTTCATAACAAATTAATTCCATAAGCAATAAAGTCTCACTGAACCCTCAGGACAGTGGAGAGTGTGTTCGTGAATCTATAACTGAAGGAGAGAACAGTCGAAGGTGATACTGACCGAGGTACGCGGGTTCCACGACGTACAGCGTGCTGTTTGGAAGCCGAGACGCTCCCTTCATCCCCAGAGCTCAACACTGAGTTAAGGTCAAATCAGAGTCTCATTAACACCTCAGCGCTGCGCTGGGAAATAACCTGACAGAAATGTTTATTTAAATGTTTAAAAAGGTTCATTATTCAGATTTTTTTTTTTTTTACATTTAAAACAAAGACGTCCTTAGCAAATCATGTATTAAACATATTTGAGGGCGGGGCTACACAAAAACAAACAAAATAACTTCCCTAAATTTGAACTAATCACACTGGAGACCACAGGACCACACCTTGCTTAGCTAACGTTAGCCAGGAATGGATGGTAGTCGTCATGGTAACGTTTAAAAAGATTTTGGATGCGTTTTAATAACGAGAATGTAAATCAAGATACTAAAATCCTCGTCATGTGACTAATGTGAGCTGGTTTACTAGCAGTTAGCCAACACTAACTAACCTAACCAGCTAGGTTAGCTAACATTAGCAATACTGCACTATTAAGGATGGTAAGATGAAATTCCAAATATGCAAATTCATGAATATTCATAGTTCCTTGCATTTTTAAAATGATTCGTATTTAACCTTCTTTTCTGGTCAACACTTTTCTCTTCCGGCCAAATAAGTGAAAACGGCGTCCCCAGAAAATCTAAACGAGACGAGAACACTCATCAAAATATTACTAACGTGAGATGAAGGGAAGAGGCGGAGCTACAAGGGGTTTGTGTTCATATCTGAGCACCTACGCAACTGTCAATCATTCCACGTCCATGTGTCGATTGGCTCACCTGCTCTTTTTATAAGCAGGGAGGGGGAAGGAGAGAAAAAAAAAAAGACCCTTTTGGCATATTTCTGCATGAACCCGTGTAAAAGTCGGCGTTTCTGCTGAAGTGCGTGTGGGGCGAAGGATACTCTTGTGATCCAGGACGATGTTGGTGTGCCCGTGCTGAAGGCCCAGGACTGTGGAGGTGCTGGGGTCGAGTTCAGCCACCGCAGAATACAAATCTCCTCCAGGAGCGATGACGCTGTTCTTCAGCTGCAGCTCGTACTGATCACACGGCATGGAGAGCTCTGAGAGACCAACCAAACCTCAGCAACCCTCACCAAACATCAACATGGCCTTCAACACACACCACTTTATCTCGTCTACAACACGCACCTGTGATCTTTCCCTGACGGATTTTCTGCACCTTGTACTTGATGGAGGTTCCGATAAGCAGGTAGACGTCGTAGGCAGGACTCAGGAGGATGTTCTCCAGAATCAGCAGTTGCACCTCAGCAGCTTCGACATGCTGTACAACATGGGGAACATCAAAGGAACATCAGGGGAACATCATTCAGCTTTTTATTGCACTGATCAAAGTCAAGTTTATTTACTTGCAATTCAAATGCACACTAATTTTTAGAGCTGAAACAAATATTACAATAAAATAAAAATCTGTGGATCATAAAAGAAATTTTATTCCTCAAATGCTATTTGTGTTTCTACAATATTTAAATATGAAAAGGAAAAAACCTGTTTTAGGAAATGGGATTGAAAAATGCATTTCAGCTAGAGCTTTATTTATTTATTTTCTTATTTCTATATGGGTTATTATTATTATTAATCATCATCAATTTGCAATATTTAAAAATACAATAAAACCCCTAAAAATGATATTACAGTAAGATTTTTTAAAATGAGTTTTATTGGATTTGTTTTGCACCCCGTGGCTGAACCTTCCTGTGTATAAGAGGCATAAACTTAAATGATAATAAATGAAATTTAAAAAAATGTTGAAAATGTAATTAAATATCAGTGATTGAACACTAAAAAAAAGATTATATTAATTTGGCCTCATTTTGATTTCTAAATAAATCATTCTTTACTTTATAATGACATGAAAATACAGTGCAACTCTACAGCTAATAATCACTCAGTAAAGTAAGAGAGACTCATTAATATTCATTAGAGACTTAAGTCAACGTGTACTCAATGACATTCACTGATGGTTATTATAGACTCAATAATATGAACTATACACATTAATATTCATTAGAGACTCATTAATATTCATCAGTATGGCCATTACAGACAAAAAACATTATGGACTTTATAATATTCAGTAAAGATCAATTACTAGTCATTACTGACAAATATTCATGGGAGACTCATTAATATTTACTATAGATCATTAAGTCACTGTGGAATCGAGGACATTCATTATAAACTCATTAATATTCACTACATACTTGATAGTGATATTCATTAGTATTCATTTTAGACTCATTAATATTCAGACTCACACATTTTAACTGGAACAAAGAGTCGATTGTCCACATCGTTTTGAATTACGTTAAACACCTCTACATTATTCTGGATTATTCAGATTAGTGTCTGCTTTAAAAGCATCTTTTATTTGAGGTTAGTTAGTAAATTGTTCATTGTACGTTACTGCATGAAGAATTTACGCAGCTTCAGCTCGACTGAATTAGAGCGGAGGTTCAGGAGGAAGAGGAGGAGCTTTAGTTCCCGTACCGTGTACAGAGGCTCCTGGATTTTAGCTTTGAGTTTTGCGTGGCCAGTTTTAATCCCAGACACCAGGATGATATCTCCCTGCTTCCCCACTCTCTCCATCTCGGAGATGTACGTCGGCGGCGTGTAGGTCGACTCGGAGAACTTCAAGACCCTGAAGAGGGGTGAGGAGAAAAAGAAGAAAAAAAAAAAAAACACTCATGAATGGCATTTAAATAAATAATAAAGACGTGTGAGATCATGGGCACGTCTCCAACTGTGCCCCTCTGATAAAGTTCCACTTTCAAATAAACAGCAACATCTGGAGCACACAGAGGAAGCTGTGAGTTAGTATGTATGCATGTATGTATGCATGCATTCTTACCGTAACGAGCTGTAGGAATCGGGGAACGTGGCCGTCTCCATGCCCTTCACGAGGCTCCAGTCAAACACCAGACCAGCCAGTGTACTAAATGTGTTTCCTGCACAAACACCAAATTTAAAAATAATTTAAAAAACAAACAAAAAAACAAACACGCAGAATAAATACAGCGAGAGAAAGCCTTCACTTCAGGGTGGAGCGACGCAACCAAAACATCACATCATGATTCTCTCACACACCATACGCATCACAATCACGGTTCACTCGCAAGCTGTGACTGATAAACAATTTAAGACAAATTATCAAAACAAACAAATAGATAAACATCTTTACTGTTTACATTTCAAAATGCTTTTTTTTTTAAGTTTACAATTTTAAAGATTGATCACCAAAAATAAACATATAATAAAAGACTTTAGATATTTCACTGCAAGGGATATTTAGAACATTTAAAAATATATAATAAAAAGTATTAAGAAATATTTAAATCACTAAAAATAACTAAATTTGAAATTTTACACATTAACAAAAAATTAAGATCATCTGCTTCCAATCAGTTTGTAATATATGTAATAAAAAAAAAAAAAAAAAAAAAGATTTTTACAATTTTAAAGCACAAAATTAAATTAACATCAGCAGCTGCTTCCAGCTGGTCTTTAAAATTATTTAAATAAACATTTAGAAATGTAATAAAAAGATAAATAAATTATTTCTCACTGACAAAAATTAACTGTTTTTAATTTTAAAGATTAAGCACAACATTTGAGACCAGCAGCTGCTTTAGTCAGACTAATTATTCAGAGAAATTTAAAAAAAAATTAATAAAATGATTTCACTTGAAAGGACAATTTTATCTTGATGTTTACAGATTTATCACCGAACAATTAAAGAAAACCTTTTTTTTTTCCCAATGACGGACAAAATTTTAAAATCACATCAGCTGTTTAAAGTCAGTTTGCAGTTATTTAAAAATATATTTGATAAAAAGATCATATCTACAGAAACATGCACTGGGGCATAAAATAATATTTTAACATTTAACTTCATTGCTTCCACTCGTTTACCATCAAATTTGGGAGATATTAAGAAAAATCTTGCTTTTTTCAACTTGAACAATTCTCAATTAAGATTTAATTTCTTTGGTTTTTATTTAACGCAACTGGAAAATTACGCAGTTATTTCTAAAGATTTTTATTCAGAACGGACTTTGGGAAATGTAGACGTGCAAAAACAGAATCTTTGATAAACGCTACAGAGAACGTTCTGAAAAATCACGTTACAATATTAACTTAAATTAAACAATTTAATCGTGAAATATCGCTCAGAACTACATCAAACTTTTCCTTAAATCATTTCCTGAAAACACACACACACACACACCCCTACCTGACTGGACAAACCGGTGTGTGTGTTTTTGTTTGAAGTGATGGATGTGGCTTAATAATGTTACGCACGCTAATAAGTTTTTGTTCTCTCTGTCACACACACACACACACACACACACACACACTGAACAGCAGTGCAGTAAATCCTCATCATAAAGCTCTTTGATCACTGACAAGTCACACAAAAGCTCTAACACAGCATACTGTATGTGTGTACACACACACACACACACACACACACCCTGAGGCTTCAGATTTATATACAGCCACTTTCATCTGTTTCTGTCATAAACAGTCTCCTGGTTTTTGAGCTCGTGTGTAGAGGGCGGAACGTTCCGGACGCGACGAAGGAAAATTTTATTGTTTGTATTTCAGATGGATTGTGAACAGAATTACTCGAAACACTAATAATAAAAATAATCATCATCATCTAAACTTGATTAAAAACCCACAGGTAATCACACACCTTCTGATCAAAATGTTCGCCCGCGATCATCATCATCCCGCCCCCCTGCCTCGTTCGCCCACGATCATCATCCCGCCCCCCTGCCTCGTTCGCCCACGATCATCATCCCGCCCCCCTGCCTCGTTCGCCCACGATCATCATCCCGCCCCCCGCCTCGTTCGCCCACGATCATCATCCCGCCCCCCGCCTCGTTCGCCCACGATCATCATCCCGCCCCCCGCCTCGTTCGCCCACGATCATCATCCCGCCCCCCGCCTCGTTCGCCCACGATCATCATCCCGCCCCCCGCCTCATTCGCCCATGATCATCATCCCGCCCCCCCACAATAAATCAGACATAAAAGTGAGAGTAGAAAATAGTCCAGACAGTGACAGAAGCCAGGATTATGATTTAAATTAGTCATAATTTTTTTAAATATCTAAGTGTTTTGATGCATGCACGCCGTGCATGAAAGGGATTATTTAGCAAGAGAAACATCTGTATGAAAAATATATAAATGCTTTTACACTAAATTCTGTCTACATCAGTTATTAGCACGAGTGAAAGTCTGTGCCCCCCACCCTCTGAGTCCAGGGCGTGAATCATGAGCTTCAGGGGCGAGTCCTCCAGGTGCAGCTCTCGCGTGGTGGAGACGATCTGGATCTCACTGATGACATCCACGATGGCGTCGCAGCGTAACACCTGCCCCGTCACTGAAACACAACACAGCGGATCAGGACTCAGCTGGGAGACTGTTTTCTCTACGCTTTAGTGGAGACTCGTCTTTCCTCACCGACGTCCTCCGCCAGGATGATACTGGTGAGGCGTGAGGGCTGAGTGGAGCGAGCCTGGAGCACGGCTCTCTGAGAACACTGACGCTCGTCCACGTCTACAGATTCAACACTCGCCACCTCGGGTCTGTTCGACGACCTGCGCACGCACACACACATTAAAACGAGTTGACATAATGACGTGACTGTATTTCACACGTCAGAGCAGGATCAGTGTTTCAGTGACACAGGAAGTGAGGCGTGGCGCACCGACGCCCACGTGATCATGATTTCCTCAGGTGTGTTCTGACTAAGAACATCAAAAGCACAGAGGTGATCCAGAGCACGCGCCCAAGGCGTGTCTGTTCTGCTGCAGGTGTGTCTATTTTAATTATTGATTATTCAATGACGTCACTTCCTGCTTACCATCTGTAGCAGCCTTCAGTGGCCTCCAGGGTGAAGTTGATCCTGGTGCTCCTGGCCAGAGGGAGCAGGACTTTGGGGATGTTGAGTTTAGCAGCCTGGCAGCAATCAGAGCAACCGGAAATCAGGACCAGCAGCAGGAACACGCACCGGAAGCAGAATTCTGCCATCAGGGTTCCGTTTCATTCAGTTCAGTGCAAGGAGGAATAATTCAGGTGCACTTTACTGACCTGCAGCACAGCAGGAGGAAAACAGAGAGATTTAACATCAATAAATATAAAATAAATTAATAAAAACACACAAAGGCGGGAAAATGACCCTTCAGGCTCACTGTGACCCCCGGGCGCGCGCCCTCGCGCAGCCTCAGTGCGGCTTTTACCCGCCGCTCAGTCTCGCGCTTCAGAACGTTATTCACCTCACACACACCTTCAGCTCAGCGCGCGCGCCTCACGACCGACAGCACCGCACCGCGCGCGCCTCACGACCGACCGACAGCACCGCACCGAGCTTTTCACCCCGGTAATGATATTAATAACACGCGCGCGCTTTCGCTCCTTTACTACAGAAGTCGCGTGGAAACACCCGCCATCGCGTTGCTTGCCCACCACAGAACGCGGCCGCGGTGTCTTCTGGGAACTGTAGGCCATCGTTCAAACCGAGGCCGCCTTCCAAAATGACGCCTGCTGCCTTCATGATGTATAAAACGCCGATCCCATGAGCCCTACATAGTGCACTAGATGACCTACAGGAAGCGGTTTGGTATTCTGCTTCTGGAGATGTAATACACTTCCGCTTCCTGCCTTAAAGACACAGAGTCCTATTTATTTACTGAACTTAATTTCATTCATTTTAAACTTTCACTTTCCCGTCACTGAGGACAAATATTTTATTTTATATTTCTGTTACCAAAATTATCGCGGTCATTTAGAGATATTTATAACTGCATGTACAGGTAGAAAGGTATCATGTCAGTTTATAAACTGCTGTGCAAAATGATTTAAAAAAAATATAGAAATAAATAATTAAATTATACCATTAAAATGACTTTTTTGAAATAAACTCTATTTTAATCATAAAAGCATTTTTTTTTTGCCGTCCAAATCCTGCGCTCTGATTGGCTGGCGACTCGCTCGTTCACAACAACAGCATAACATTTATTTTCGCATTTCTCAGGAGAATAGCATTAATTTTACAGCATGGATAGCGATAACGACAGTGTTCACAGCGAAAGCGAGTTTTACTCCCCTGAGGAAGAAGAAATAAAAGAAAACATTTCAGGAGGAAGCTAAAAACCTCTAACTTGCTAATGCTTAGCAAAAACATGGCTGAATCCTGAATGACTCCTATTTAGGCGGCAAAATGTATTTTTTTTCCTGCCATGGAAGTGCACTTATATACCGAGGAGGAAGCCATTTGCATTACAGCCGTGAATGAGGATTCAAAATGGCGGCTCGGCTCGGTTTTCCCTTTCAGGCGCTCTCATTCTCTGTTAGAATTTCTCATCTCATTATCTGTAGCCGCTTTATCCTGTCCTACAGGGTCGCAGGCGAGCTGGATCCTATCCCAGCTGACTACGGGCGAAAGGTGGGGTTCACCCTGGACAAGTCGCCAGGTCATCACAGGGCTGACACATAGACACAGACAACCATTCACACTCACACCTACGCTCAATTTAGAGTCACCAGTTAAGGGCAATTCCATGTAAATGTCAACCTCACCATGCAAAAATAAAGCAACATGTAATACATCAAAACCACTCCCAGAGATATCACCTAGGCCTGTATTTTACAGATGTGAATAAGTTGAACCAATTTGTCACAAGAATTGTTCCCGTCGCCTTAATATGTCAGTCTTTCTTTCTTATAATGTAAAACCCAAGCTAAAATCAACTTTGATCATGTACAATTCTATATTATTGCCACAAGCCACAGAAATGTATGCTAAAATCCACAAAACAGCAAAACAATAGCCATCCTAAATATTATTTAAGAACTTTGATAGTTTTAGCTGATATTTAGAGAGTTTTTCAAAGGGTTATGGTGGTTAAATTGCTGATTTTCTAAACATATGCCATGTCTATTTCAGACGCGTCACATCCATAACGGAATTTCGTCACATCCATAACGCTGACTTTTCCTTCCGAAACTCTGCATGAAATACAAAATATTTTAAACAAAGATTTTTTAATATTCACCTTGGACCCCTCTATCAAACGGATATCTCCATTTCGACATTAGGTTTACAATTTCACAGAGTTTGATAAAAATGTACAGTCACCCAAGAAAAGTGATACTTTTTCTGTCACATCCATAACGCATCTTTTATTGGCGTTTTCTGGCATGCCCTAGATGTACTATGGGAATTGTTCTTGTTCTATCACTTCTCCAGTATGGTACAGCCTTAAAATATGCAACACCTGTTTAAATACTGGGAGACAATAAAACATGCACTGGGTCATTTGTTGCCATTTTGAGTTCAAGTGTCACGTCCATAACGCTGGAATTGCTCTTAACCTAACCTGCATGTCTTTGGACTGTGGGGGAAACCGGAGCACCCGGAGGAAACCCACGTGGACACGGGGAGAACATGCAAACTCCGCACAGAAAGGCCCTCGCCGGCCATGGGGCTCGAACCTGCCGTTGTTAGAATTTGGTAAAGAAAAAAATAAATATATTACTTACCAGCTTAAGGTCGGTCCGTATGGTGAAATACCGTGACCCTCGGCCTTGAATACTGACCTCGGCCCAGAGGGCCTCGCTCAGTACTTTCAAGACCTTGGTCACGGTATTTCACCATACGGACCGCCCAGCTGGTAAATAACATATATGTATTTCATTCATTACTGCAGGTCAAACAGAGTCACGTGATGATATTAACAGTCAAAAAAAAGGAAATAAATAAATCTCGGTTTCAAAATTATTTATATCTTCCTGTATGTGATATAAATGGTTGACTATGCCAGCTTTTTTATTTTCTGTGTAACTGCCTGAAACTGCTGTGTAAAACACTTTAGACATGTTTAAACATGATTAAAGTATCGCAGTGTAACCTGTTCTTGATAACGATCAATTTCTGTTCCACTTCCGGTTGCGTGACGTCACAGATTAACCCTGCGCTGGCCAGATATTCTTCATATAATCATGAAAACATCACTTCTTGTGAGAAGTGTTTTTTTTTTTTTAAACTGAACTCAGGTTTAGATGAACACGCGTCACTTCGCCACTATTTTTTTTTTTTGCCTCTCAACAAAAACGTTCATTAAATCTTTGTTCAAAGTGATTCATGACTGCGGTGTATGGCTTCTGAAAGTTTTTTGACTGCGTTCAGTGTTTCTTCCACTGAGCTTTTGTGTTTTGAATTTAATTTGAAATTTGGAAACTGATTACAGCCCATTTCGGTCTGCTCCAATCACCACTCTTTCCTTTTGTTGTAAACTCTCACCCACTTCAT
Source organism: Neoarius graeffei (assembly GCF_027579695.1). Classification (NCBI taxonomy): domain Eukaryota; kingdom Metazoa; phylum Chordata; class Actinopteri; order Siluriformes; family Ariidae; genus Neoarius; species Neoarius graeffei. Next base: position 2,152,464 of record NC_083581.1, read on the forward strand.
CCAACTCACTTCAGAATTCTTCTTTCACCTCCATCTCGCGCCCCACTTGAGGGGCATACGGTACACACTGACAGTGTTCATCATCATCACCCCTTCAACTTTTAGCTCCACACTCATCACTCTGTCCCTCACTCTCTTTACCTCCAGCACACTTTTAACACTCTTCATTCCGGATTACCCCAACACCATTTATCCTCCCATCCACACCCTGATAGAAAAGCTTGAAACCACCTCCGATGTTCCTAACCTTCCTTAATTCCCTTCCACTTCGTTTCTTGTACACACAGGATGTCAATCTTTCTCCTTTCCGTCATATCAGCCAGTTCTCTTCCTTTACCAGTCATTTAATATTCCAACTTTCAGTTCCACTCTCCTACCTTTTCTATTCTCATGTTTCTTCTGAATTCACCTCCCACCTCTCTTTCTCCTCCTTTTCCCACCAGTAGCGTAGTTTCCACTGGTACCCTGCTGGGAAACAGTTCCAGTGGTGGTCGTTGTTAACCCGAGCCTCAACCAATCCATATGAAAGTCCTCTTCATCATCCGCATAGTTGATTTGGCATGAGTTTTACGCCAGATACCCTTCCTCACACAACCCTCCCCATTAAGACACATTAAGAACACACTGGCTTGTGCACCTCAGTGGCTGGATTTCCAGCAAAAGTGATTGAAGCTGGAAAACAAAACGATTTCTGAAAAAAAACTTTCACCAAAAAATGTATTCATAAACTTCATTACATTGAAGAGGGATCCAAAGTTCATCTAACCCACCAAAACATCCATGCATGGATGTGAGCTATTGAAATTAGGCTTAATCACATGATAATATACAGTGCCTTGCAAAAGTATTCATACCCCTTGAACTTTTTCACATTTTTCCACCTTACAACCACGAACTTAAAAGTTTTTTATTGAGATTTTATGTGATAGACCAACACAGAGTAGCACATAATTGTGAAGTGAAACGAAAATGATAAATGGTCTTCAAAATTTTAAACAAATAAATATCTGAAAAATGTGGTGTGCATTAGTATTCAGCCCCTTGTCCTCCGAAACCTCTAAATACAATCCAGTGCAATCAATTGCCTTCAGAAGTCATCTAATTAGTTAATAGAGTCCTACTGTATGTAATTTACTCTCAGCATAAATACACTTGTTCTGTGAAGGCCTCAGTGGTTTGTTAGAGAACACTGAAGAACAAACAGCATCATGAAGAACAAAGAACTCACCAGACAGGTCAGGGATAAAGTTCTGGAGAAGTTTAAAGCAGGGTTAGGTTATAAAAAAATATCCCAAGCTCTGAACATCTCAAGAAGCACTGTTCAATCCATCATTCAAAAATGGAAAAAGTATGGCACAACTGCAAACCTACCAAGACATGACCGTCCACCTAAACTGACAGAGCGAGCAAGGAGAGCACTGGTCAGAGAAGCAGCCAAGAGGCCCATGATCACTCTGGAGGAGCTGCAGAAATCCACAGCTCAGGTGGGAGAATCTGTGCACAGGACAACTATAAGTCGTACACTCCACAAATCTGGCCTTTTTGGAAGAGTGGCAAGAAGAAAGCCATTGTTGAAAGACAGGCATAAGAAGTCCCGTTTGCAGTTTGCCAGAAGCCATGTAGGGGACAAAGCAAACATATGGAAGAAGGTGCTTTGGTCAGATGAGACCAAAGTTGAACTTTTTGGCCTAAATGCAAAGCGCTATGTGTGGCGGAAAACTAACACTGCTCATCACCCAGCACACACCAAACCTACTGTGAAACATGGTGGTGGCAGCATCATGCTATGGGGATGTTTTTCTTCAGCAGGGACAGGGAAGCTGGTCAGAGTTGATGGGAAGATGGATGGAGCTAAATACAGGGCAATCCTGGAAGAAAACCTGTTGGAGGCTGCAAAAGACTTGAGACTGGGAAGGAGATTCACCTTCCAGCAAGACAATGACCCTAAACATACAGCCAGAGCTACAATGGAATGGTTTAGATCAAAGAATATTCATGTGTTCGAATGGCCCAGTCAAAGTCCAGACCTAAATCCCATTGAGCATCTGTGGCAAGACTTGAAAATTGCTGTTCACAGACGCTCTCCGTCCAATCTGGCTGAGCTTGAGCTATTTTGCAAAGAAGAATGGGCAAAAATTTCAGTGTCTAGATGTGCAAAGCTGGTAGAGACATACCACAAAAGACTTGCAGCTGTAATTGCAGCAAAAGGCGGCTCTACAAAGTATTGACGCAGGGGGGCTGAATACTAATGCACATCACATTTTTCAGATTTTTATTTGTTTAAAATTTTGAAGACCATTTATCATTTTCGTTTCACTTCACAATTATGTGCTACTCTGTGTTGGTCTATCACATAAAATCTCAATAAAAAACTTTTAAGTTCGTGGTTGTAAGGTGGAAAAATGTGAAAAAGTTCAAGGGGTATGAATACTTTTGCAAGGCACTGTACATATTCTTTTTCCTTTTTCAGCAAAAAAAAATCACCATAAAATGTCAACTACCTTCATATATACAAAACCCCGATTCCAAAAAAGTTGGGACACAGTACAAATTGTAAATAAAAACAGAATGCAATAATTTACAAATCTTAAAAACTGATATTGTATTCACAATAGAACATAGACAACATATCAAATGTCGAAAGTGAGACATTTTGAAATTTCATGCCAAATATTGGCTCATTTGAAATTTCATGACAGCAACACATCTCAAAAAAGTTGGGACAGGGGCAATAAGAGGCTGGAAAAGTTAAACGTACAAAAAAGGAACAGCTGGAGGACCAAATTGCAACTCATTAGGTCAATTGGCAATAGGTCATTAACATGACTGGGTATAAAAAGAGCATCTTGGAGTGGCAGCGGCTCTCAGAAGTAAAGATGGGAAGAGGATCACCAATCCCCCTAATTCTGCGCCGACAAATAGTGGAGCAATATCAGAAAGGAGTTCGACAGTGTAAAATTGCAAAGAGTTTGAACATATCATCATCTACAGTGCATAATATCATCAAAAGATTCAGAGAATCTGGAAGAATCTCTGTGCGTAAGGGTCAAGGCCGGAAAACCATACCGGGTGCCCGTGATCTTCGGGCCCTTAGACGGCACTGCATCACATACAGGCATGCTTCTGTATTGGAAATCACAAAATGGGCTCAGGAATATTTCCAGAGAACATTATCTGTGAACACAATTCACCGTGCCATCCGCCGTTGCCAGCTAAAACTCTATAGTTCAAAGAAGAAGGCGTATCTAAACATGATCCAGAAGCGCAGACGTCTTCTCTGGGCCAAGGCTCATTTAAAATGGACTGTGGCAAAGTGGAAAACTGTTCTGTGGTCAAACGAATCAAAATGTGAAGTTCTTTATGGAAATCAGGGACGCCGTGTCATTCGGACTAAAGAGGAGAAGGACGACCCGAGTTGTTATCAGCGCTCAGTTCAGAAGCCTGCATCTCTGATGGTATGGGGTTGCATTAGTGCGTGTGGCATAGGCAGCTTACACATCTGGAAAGACACCATCAGTGCTGAAAGGTATATCCAGGTTCTAGAGCAACATATGCTCCCATCCAGACGACGTCTCTTTCAGGGAAGACCTTGCATTTTCCAACATGACAATGCCAAACCACATACTGCATCAATTACAGCATCATGGCTGCGTAGAAGAAGGGTCCGGGTACTGAACTGGCCAGCCTGCAGTCCAGGGGCCTCATGTACAAAGACCTGCGTGGATTTCCCACTAAATATGTGCGCACGTCAAAATCGGGAAATTTGCGTACGACCAAAAAAATCCGGATGTATCAATCAGTGCGTACGAAGGTTTCCACGCACTCTCCTGTTGTACATCCCAATCAACGTGGAATTCGGCGCACATGCACGAGCCCCGTTCCCCGCCCCGTCTCCTCCCTCAATTATTCCACACTGAATATGTTAATTAGTATAAATAGACCTGCAGTAAGGCCCGCGTTAGGTAAAAGACATGGCAACTTTTACTAACGCGTTAATGTTAATTAAATGTTAGAAATCTCGCGTTAATCAAATTAACATTTAACATTTATTATTAACATTTAACATTAACATTTATTCGCGTTAATCCCTGCCTTTAGCACAGTGTAATAGAATTCACATACATCACTTAATTGTTCTGTCACCTCCAATTAAAGTGATGTTCAAAGTGTATGCTATGAGACATGCAACGGTCACTGATTGTATGCCACTGAATGTGAATGTAGCCTATACCAAGATAACGGTATGATTCGCATCGTCCGCAGTGCCTGCGCCACGAGTGTCTATTTGAGTTACATGGGTTTTGAAAACAAAAAAACACCTTTAGTGCTCTAATGTGTACATTTTTTCGGGGACACCCTGTATTTGAGGAAATGTCTTCCTCTCTTAGTAGGCCCAATATTCCTAGCCACATGTAACCAGAAATAAAACATGTGCACATATTTTCCACAATAGGATTTTAATGACAAATGTATTCTAGCAGGGTGCCAGGGAACAACAGGAGGCCCCCAGTCCATCCCACCCGAGCAGGAAGAGGACCCCCAGCCGAGCGGATCCAGCGTCACTGTCACCTGCCCCCCTTCTCCACCGCCTGCCCCTGTCGCCGGGTCCACAGGCCGGGTGCTGACGCGCGCGCGGTCCTCGAGTCGCAGGGGGAAATTTTAAAGGGGATAGAGGCGATTAACGACAACCTCGAGGGAATCCGCGAGGAATTGAAGGAACTGAATAACACATTAAAAGAATATCTTAAAAAATGAATGGTGTCCCGTGTCCCATCTGTCCTTACCTTTTCACATTGTGGCTATTAAGCGCTGCCGGGTTTGTATGCCATGTCGCTGTGGCACCTCGTTGTGAGGCCCAGGGTCTGGGTCCTCCGGCAGGTCTCGCTCCATTATTGGCACGCCGTGCCGCTGCGCCACATTGTGTAACACGCCACACACCGCGGTTGTGTCTGATTTGTACACACTTGGAAATCGTTTCATATATTGAACTTGGTAATTATGTGATAAGGCTACCCCACGCAACATCAACTAATAATATTTCAGTCTGACACCTCGCAGCAAATGCGCGAGGAAGATCTATTAAGCTAGCTGCAATGCATGGTCCTGCATGTGTATTCTTTAATTTAATTAATTAACCAATAGTCAATGGGAATAATATCGAAATGATATTGCTGGGGTTTCTCATTTCCCGTAATTACAATATGGAAGGGATGGTTGATGGATCTGTTGGCATTTACCCAATAGTCTCGCATTATGTGTCTCGACAATGTCGTATGACTGACATACATTTCAATTCACGCATCCTGATGTTCCGATGCATTTTTGGATGCCTCTTATCGCCATGTCATGACTCTTGACCGAGTAGGCCTAAATGTAGTTGCGTTGCTCTGCCTCTAAGTGTCGCCAACTCCCAAGATGCACCAGAAATGTGCGTACGCCAGCCATGAGGTTTGCGTAGAGTACCGCACTTTTCCACACCAAGTCAATCTTTGTACATACGAATGTTTGCGCAGAAAGTGATGTACATAGCTTTTTTGTGTGTACACAAGCTTTGTACATGAGGCCCCAGATCTTTCACCCATAGAAAACATTTGGCGCATCATAAAACGGAAGATACGACAAAAAAGACCTAAGACAGTTGAGCAACTAGAATCCTACATTAGACAAGAATGGGTTAACATTCCTATCCCTAAACTTGAGCAACTTGTCTCCTCAGTCCCCAGACGTTTACAGACTGTTGTAAAGAGAAAAGGGGATGTCTCACAGTGGGAAACATGGCCTTGTCCCAACTTTTTTGAGATGTGTTGTTGTCATGAAATTTAAAATCACCTAATTTTTCTCTTTAAATTATACATTTTCTCACTTTAAACATTTGATATGTCATCTATGTTCTATTCTGAATAAAATATGGAATTTTGAAACTTCCACATCATTGCAGTCCGTTTTTATTTACAATTTGTACTTTGTCCCAACTTTTTTGGAATCGGGGTTGTATATAAACTGGGTGGTATTGTTTGTCCCTGTGTAGATATGTAGTAGTAACACGGAACAGAACACTCTAATCTCTGGGAAATCCCATTTCTCGGAAAATCCCCTCAGCTATGACATCGTATTTGTCATTATTAAAAACTCGTACCCCATTTTCTTAGCTACCAGAAAGATAGCATGTGTATAGGGGCTTTTCACTGATGTCACAGACTTTTGTTTATCACAGAGAGTCTGCCATATTGCCAGGCAAACAAAGAAACAGCCGCGACAGTTAATAATGAAAATTGAGACGACTGCAGTCAGTACAATCTCTCTGAAACTATTAAAAATTTACATTATACTAGCAGATCGCATTACATCCAAAAACTGAAACATGCAGGCATCACAGATTCATATAATTTACCTACAAGTGTATTTATTCCACTTAAAGTGTTCAGCAAACCAGCTACCGGATTTGGGACGCTACGACATTCTGAACTATTTAGTATTCAGGATTGCTAAATACACCAGAGATGCTAAAGGCAGACCAAAGTACAGATGCCTACCAATATTTCGAGGCAGGTTTTGTGCCGGAAGCTTCCAGATACAGAAAAATACCTTATTATGACAAAGGTAAGCTCAAACATGGACTTCTAATAGTAATAAACAAGCCAGGGCCAAGATCTAGCATATTTTATGGTGTTTCTCCAAGTCTACTGTTAGGGTTTTGCTGGGATTCAAACCTGGTTCACTGGTGTGATAATCCAGCAAACCCCCACTAGGCCACCAGGGGAATGACTCAAGTGCAGAGGCGTGAGGCGGAAGTAGAAAGGTATCAAAAACAGTTTATTTACACTATGTACAATCTAAAGGAAAAAAGAATAATCCAAAGCTCAGAAGATAAACCAGAAATATCCAAAGGTACAAAGTCCAAAATCCAAATAAGAAAAAAGGCAAAACTCAAACGCTCAGAAGATCAAAAAGGTCAAAAACAAAATCCACAAAGTCCAAAAAGAAAGAAGCAAAAACCAAGACTACAAAGACACAGGCAAGGTACATGGGACAGAGGGAACTAGCACTAACAGCATAACATAGGAAAAAGACTCCATGACAAGGGAACAAACAGAGGGGTATATATACACAAACTAATTAAGGACAGGGCGGGGCAGGAAACAGGCAATAAGACAAAAACAAAACACAGAACACAGTGGTGACCTCTAGAGGCCCAAAACAAACATGACCAGAAAAGGAAAAAACAGTGGCCTCTAGAGGCCAAAACAGTCCCAGTCCTAACATCTACATGATCAGTACATAACAAACATGCTGCTAGTCTCACTGAGCATTAGGTCTAATAAAATATATTGTGTCCAAAATAGAATATATCGCATCCAAAGCCCACTTCCAGATCTACATTTTAACATTGCACTGAGCTTTCACGCTAACTTGAAAAAAAAAAGTTCTCCACACACACAGGGATGTTTTTATCATTCAGTGTTCCTGTTTAACTGCAGCTCTCCATTTTTCTCGCCTTTCTGGGTTCTTTGGGAAGTGGTGAAAAGTTAAATCAGGCTTATCTCCACATCTGTTATTACATCCAAAAGCACTACAGCTCTCTGGCATTGTTCATTTAGATGGAACGTCTACAAGTTTATCTGTAGATGTTTACTAAATTGGGCTTACAATCACTCGCCAGTTACGATGACATCATGTGAAAGGCTCCTATCGACGGCAAACCCGCTTTCAAATTTAGCCAGAATTTGTAGAAAATTGGTCAGTTCACCCATCTAAACATTTATTATACAGGGTGCTTCAAAAAATGTCACTGATGTCATTTAATAATCTAATAACTTTGCCAATTCTCGTTCAATTGACCTCAAATTTTAACAGCATGTGTGGAAACAGGTCAAAATTTTATGTTTAATGTTTTTTTGTTTTTATCTTTTTAGGTATAGAAATGCCATTCACTGGAAAAGAAAAGGCATTGTGTGTGTTAGAGTTCACTTGAACACAGTCCAACAAGACTGTACAGCGTGCGTTTATGAGAGAATTCTCTAAAAATACACCAACTGCAATGCAGATTTGGACATGGCACAAAAAGTTCAAAAAGGAAGGCTGTGTGTGTGTGTGTGTGTGTGTGTGTCAGGCAGTGTGCATATTGGAAAATTTGTGAAATTGTTCATGGAATCCACATATCTTTGAATTTCTCATCTGATCTTGTGCAACATTAAGCCTGTTCAGTTTCATTTGCCTGGACTCTGTAGTTTCTGGGATATTTACATCTCAAATAATATCACATTTTTTTTAAAAACATCTTGTATTGTGTCTGAATATAAACCTAAAAATTGACAGTCTTTTATGATTAGTTCAGCAGAATGCCTTACGCTATCGAGAACTGGTTACGCCAGGATAATATATACAGCAGGTAAAACAATCAATAATAATAATAATAATAATAATAATAATAATAATAATAATAATAACCGCTTTCCAACTGTAAGTTTTTCAGAACATCTTGTTTTTTCATCTTTGTTATTCTTATTATAAATTTTCTGCAGTTTTCTTTCATGATGAAATTATACCGACAGTATATCAAATATAATCACTAAACAGTATCCTGTAAACCTTTAATTATTCTGGACATTTATTATTTTTATATAAGTTCATGTAGATTTTTGGATGCTCATAGTGTTGCACAAAATGCTAGTATTATTTCTATAATTATTTATTATATTATTATTGCATAATTATTCTCATTAACCTATTATTAAAGAAAGATAATAATATTGGTAATAAACGCATGTATTGTTTCCAGCTGCCTCTAGAGGTCAGTAAGAGCCGTTATACCGTATTCACATCTGTCCTCTTACAAAGCCCCACAGTTATGGAACAGCCTTCCAAGTAGTGTTCAGGAATCAGACACAGTCTCAGTGTTTAAGTCTCGGCTGAAAACAGATCTGTTTAGTCAAGCCTTGTGTTAATGGTGTTTATGAGGTAAAGGTGTAGATCTGGAGGATCCTCAGACAGAGTGTTTTGGTAAACTGGGATGTATGGATGCTGTCAGTCCCCACTCACTCATTCACTGGGGTTTGTTGACGGTGTAGTGGCTGCTGCTTTATGTCCCAGAGCTCCCTCATGTCTGTGTTACCTTCTGGCTCTCCCCTTTTAGTTATGATGTCATAGTTAGTCTCGCCGGAGTCCCTGCTTTCACTCAGCGCACAATGTACACTGTTCTTCACCATTAGGTGACACTGGGCGAACCTAACAACCTGTGCTTCTATCTCTCTCTCTCTCTCACTCACGTAACTCCTGAGACCCCAGTGGTGCTGAACCTCTCCTGCTCTCGGACCTGCCTGATCCATCCTGATGCCCTACTTCTGGCTGGAGTCTCATCACATCACTCCTGTGGAGGACGGTCCCCGTATGGACAGTCTAAAGACACACTTAGAAGATGCTCTGGACACTTATAGTTCTGCTCCGATGGTTTCGGACTCCAATCCCCAGGAGAACTTTAGGACTGCAGTTGTCATGAACAGTTTTACACTCAAGTCTCCATCAGTGAACAGTTTATAACTTCAACAAAACAGACTTCCTGTTAAACTGTAATGAATTTCCTGGTTCCACAGTTGTACTTTGTGACTCTATAGGACACAGTTATAGAAGTGAGTTATTTATAATCACGCTATCTGTTATCACCCAGATGGGGATGGGTTCCATTTAGAGTTTGGTTCCTCTCGAGGTTTCTTCCTCATGTCGTCTGAGGGAGTTTTTCCTCAACACCGTAACCTCAGGGTTACTCATTAGGGATAAATTTATTAACGCATATGTATATTTTTCTGTAAAGTTGCTTTGTGACAGTGTCTCTTATTAAAAGCGCTATACAAATAAACTGTCTTGACCTGATCTGATTTGATTGGTCGGCTGTTGTTGGTTCGCATCCTGTTTTCAGAAATGTAATCCTAGCTTCCTGAATTTGAATAGAAACCTGACCAGGTATCACCAATGAGCCGGCGTTAAGTTTTTGCGAACTCCACGTCTCATTCTGAAGCCTCTCCTTAACCGAGTGACGTGTTTTTGAAGTAAAAGCTGATGTGTCCTCAGGACTGGAGCTGAATTAAACATCAGTGACATCATAAGATCTCTAAAGCAGCACCTGAGTGGCTCTGAATGGGTTAAAGATTGATTTGGAAACCAGATCATTGTGATGTCTGACATTTTGTTTGTTTGAAGTCTGCATTGTGATGATGAAATGCATTCGTTTAACGTTTATGGAAGGAGTTTCATGTGTGCATGTGTGTGTGTGTGTGTGTGTGTGTGTGTGTGAGGTGATGTAAGAAGTTGGAACGCATTAAAATGATCAAACTGAGTGAAACACCCGTGACTCAGAAGGACCTGACGTAAAAACTGACCTCATGGACGAGGAGCTGGAGCGGGGGTGGGTGGAGGGTGTAATTCATACCCTTTTCTTATTTTCCAGTAATCTGACTCAGACCAGTTTAAGTCAACAAAGCTGACATAAAGATGCCAAAATGAAAGACGAGATAAACTGATAAAAAATCAGCGCACCCTTTCAGCAGTGTTTATTTCAGATAAATTACACAGAAAAATATGGAACGAAGTTATTCCACTTCTCCAGTTGTACAAATAAAGAACTGATCCTCTAAAAAAAAGTAATTCTCATGACAACAACATCTTAACACATGTTTGACAAACCTGCAGTGCTTTGTATAAGTATTTGCCCCCTCTGTTTGTCATCAGTGTTGCAAACTTAGAGAGTTGGTCTCTAGATTTGGTGACTTTTTCGACACCTTTATTGACTCTAACTCAAAAAAGAGCCTCGCAATAAATCTCATAACTTTCTGAACAGACGTTGGTGACTGTCCTGAACTCAATATGGCTCTCCAGCTCACATCACAGCCTCTGTTATAGCTGGGTTGCATCCGACATCATATCCACTTCATTAGATATGCAAGACATGAAGTGGTGGTCAGCTGAGCTCACTGTTCACAAAGCGTTACTATCACTGGGATGCCTCGCTAGTCATTAAAATACCCTACGCTTGCATTGCTTTGGACTGCTCGAATCAAAGAGACCATGAAACTGATAAAAGTTTCTTCCTGGTTCTCCATGACATGATAAAGGGTGAAAGAGCAAAGGATTTTACCAAAAGATGATGAGAAAGGTGGCTCTTGAACCTTTTGCAGCGATGGAAGGGAGCCAAGTCGAAGAATGAATGAATGAATGAATGAACCCTTTATTGTCACTGTTACCAGTGAAATTGACCATCAACTTGTCCTTACAGAGGGGGAACAGGACAGGATGACAGGGATAAAAGAAAAAGAAATACAGTAGTAACATGAGGAAAAGATGAGGAAAAAAAGACCCCCCCCCACTATGCTCCTATCAGGAGTACAGTGTGGGAGCATTTAAAAAACCTCTGCACAAGCACACAATAACACAGTACACTTTAAAACATGGGACTTGAGGGGAGGAAAGGGGGGAAGGAGGGGGCAATCAGGGGTGGGGGGAAGGGGGAAGGGCGTAGGAGGGGAGGGGAGGAGGTAGAGATAACCCAGCGCAAGCAAGCAGCCGTCCACTCATGCAAGCGGCGCTGGTCACGCACCCGCTTGTCACACTGGGGGTGAAAAACAGCGACCGCGGAAAATTGGGGATGGAATGCGAAGCGAGAGTGTCTCCCAGCAGTGACCTTCTGGGGGAAATGTTGCCCCAGCAATGGCCTTGATCGAGGCCAGTGTTGTTCAGGGAGCTGAATGTCGATAAGATAGAGATTGTTTGGTCTTTCGAACAGACGCAGTCTTTACACGTCCACACCACTCGTCCATATCTGTCCATTTCGTCCATATCTGTCCATTTCTGTTCAATTCAATTCCATTTGGTCTCCGAAATACTTATTCCTTGCAAAGCCAAAAGCATCTCCAGATGACAACCATGTTGTGGTTCAAGTTCTCCCACAGTCTGACTGCCGACAGCTTTGCCCACCGCTTCAATCATATCGAGCAGCTTTGTGGGGCTTTGAACAGCTGTCACCATTGTCTGATTTCCTCGATATACCAGGGCAATACCTAATCCAATCAGCAAAAGTCTGGTAATCATGGCTCCGAATAGGTAGATATCTCCAATGTCCTCTACAGACGTTCCGGCAGGACAGGTGGGTTCCCCCGAACCCAGAAACAGTGTCAATTTCGTTAGGAGACCAGTTTATCAAATCCATGCTTTTTTAGTTTAGAAATTCAATGCGGAGAAAGTCTCTCAAAAAAAAAGTATAGGCAGACAAGACGAAACAAAGAGCACAAGCAGGGAAAAAAGGAGAGGAGAGCAGAAAAATGCAACCGCCTTCCGTGAGAGCATGGAGAAAAAAAAAATAAGAAGCTCAAGTTTGCAGTGATCAGTTCATGAAGGTTTGTAAATTCCTCTGATTTATTTCATTTGGATTCCCAAACCACTTTTCTCACCATTTTCCGTTATTTTGTGATGTTTTGAAGTTCAGGAGATGCTTCAGTCCTCTGATGGGTTTTTGTTTCCTGTTTGATTGCCATGTTGTAAACTAACACGTGTATAATGCGTGTAATCCCCAGGTCTTTAAACGGGTTTCTGTGGATCTATGTGAGTGATTTAGCTGGAAGAGAAGAGCAGGAGGATTGGGAATCAAGTGGCTGTGGTTTGTTTACACCGATACTAAAACTTGTAGCGTCCTAGCAAACATCACAAAGGCGCGTACAAAAAGCCCAGAAATGCTACTTACCTGAGTGAAAACGATACAGGATTTATCTTGTAGTGTCCTGATCCCCAGATCTTTAACCCAGCCACATATTTAACAGTTATTCCCCGAAATCGAGTCGTACATGAGCTGATAGGTGACGAGGCATGTAGCACCGAGTTGTCTATAATCCGTGTACGACGAGATGGAGTGGAATAACTGTTTTATTCTATTCACATTCACTGGATTTTGAGAAACAGATCACTTTTATTTTTTGCAAATTTGATAAATAAAAATATACAAAACGTCCGACAAAATCATTTCCACTTAGAATGTAAACAAACCTGCGAAATGACAGGAGCAATTTGTGAAAAATGTGATAATAATTCTTGAAAAATAAAAAAAGATACATTCTTACCATCAAATACTTTCATTCCATATTTTGTTGCTTTTTTTGTATATTTTTGAGTTTTCTTCTTCTTCTTCTTTAGAGTCTTTAGGTGGTTGGCAAACCAACTTAAAGGTGCATTACCACCACCGACTGGGCTGGAGCATGGAACAGGAGATCTTGGGGTGGGGGACAGAAAACTATATTCTTTTAGCTATTTCTGTTTCTTTTAAATACTTGATAACAATTTTTGGGGTTTTGTTTTTATTTCGTCCTCGGTTGGTTCAGCAACACGCTCCGACATTTTGTTTTTCTCTACTCATGGTATATGAGCATAGTAGTAGAGTAGCCAATCAGAGCGCGCAACTGCTCATATCCAGTGAATTTAGATAGAATAAAAAAAGCTTTTCTCCTCCATGCTTTTCCAGGTTTTCATCTGTGTGTCCGTGTAGACCAATGTCTGCAGCACCAGGTAGTTTGAGATGTCGGGGAACTCAACGGAACTCAACTCATCGGAAAAATCCTTCTGTGATAACGTGTAAGGATCTATCCCATTGCAAAGAGCAATTTTCTGAAGGTATCTTGACCGTGCATTGGCCTCTAAACTGTGAAAATAGTCAGAGACGTTTTCATTAGCTCTTTACATAACAGCAGCCAAATTGGTTTGTCTGACCACCACTTCATTTACCGGAAGTAAACTCACAAGCAAAAGTCACATGACAGAATACAACCTGTATGAGTTCATCAGTGTGTCACGGCCTGACGGTGTTGACAGGGGTGAGTTTCTCAAAAGCCTCTTAACGCTAAGAACATCTTTACTAGGAGAGAGAGAGTGTTCATTGTACTGCTCGCGCTACCATTTAACGATGATCTTTGTGCTTTTGGGAAACTCAGGCCAGCACGGTTTGTCCCTCTCACACTTCTTCATTCGTTTTAAACTCTTTTTGTTGAAATTTAATAATACAAGCAAGTAACTGTTTCCTGACTAATCACCTTCCATGACGCTCAGTGTCTGCGTTCTTGACAGAAAGTTTCGTATTTTGTAAAAGTGTATCAGTTTAGTTTGTGGTGCCATGACCAAAGATTTCTTATTTATTATTTCTATAGGAAAAATAATTATTAATGGAATAAATTATAGTCTATTACGTTGTATTTTCTAATCTGAAAAATCTCTATTGTAGTCAATTTTATTATTGTAGTCTAAGTTTAATTTGATATGCCACTGATAATGATGAATATATTCATATGCAAATCAGGCTATGACATCATCTAGCAACTTTTCATGAGTTTTCGAGTGTGTTTTAGCTTCTTTCATTAGAAAGGTTCTGGCAACAGAGTGTAGTGTTCAAACATTTAACTGTCTAACATTTGAAGGTGCAAAATATATATTTTAATGTGACCCCAGTCTGATCTTTATGTCCATTCTAAGTAAAATTGTTCTCACGCTGTGAAATTGGTTGAAGAGCAAGTTTCTTCTCTTGCCACAGATTTGAAATGAGATTGTGTTCTGTTTTTTGATTGGCTCGTTCGAATAGATTCAGATTCACATTCAGTTGAGCCCTCCAATGTGAAGTATTTCTTCAAGGATTGCTGTGTATTGAGCTCCACCCATCTCCTTTTAACATTAACCAGTTTCCCTGCTGAGAGAAAGTGTTGATGCAACCACCACCATGCTTCACAGCGGGGGTGATGTTCTCAGGGTGTTGAGTAATGGAGGGTTGATTCCGTGATCAGCATGTTAACATGTTTTATCTTGGCAAACCAAAGAATCTTCTTTCCCACATGAGGTTCCAGCACGCCATGTTGTCCCGTATTATGGAATATTTCGTGTAGATTCATGTCTTATCTTATAATCCCAATGAAGTCCAATTCAGTTCCAGCTTGTAACACGACACAATATGGAAAAGTTCACAAGGAAGATGAATAGACATGCTGTCAGTATTTGACTTAAACAAATTAGAAGACGCCAAACAGGACAGATTTTTGGAAGATTTGCATTAAAGAAGCTCAGAACTGACTACATGTTAAAGGTCCTGAACCTGCTGTAGAACCTGGAGGTGATGCTTTTTGAAGAGACGAAAAAATCAAAAGTGCTCAAGTTGATCATGAAACTGAATCTTGAATCCTTTTACTGAGACACGACAGAAAAAGGATTCCTGCATGACAACTCTCGTAAAATACGATTTTGGAGACGTGTCTCAGCACCTCAGGTTTACATCCTGATTCCTGGAATATCATCAGGAAGCTGTCGGCTGATAGGAATCTGAGCTCCACTTCCGAATTTTTCCTTTTCCAGCTCAGAGCTTTGTGTATCACATAATAATAATAATAATAATAATAATAATAATAATAATAATAATAATAATAATAATAATAAAACCTTCTGATGTGTGTCTGATCTGACCTGTTCTCACCTTTCCTTTAAAATTAAAGCCTTTTAAGTTATGACTCCTGGTCATGAGCAGAACGCTGCTCTGTAATGTTGGATTTTTTTTAACCATGTTGTTGATGTTCAGCTTTTCCCTGCAGCACAACCAACCACACGTCATTATCTCTTTAGGAGGAAAAACTACTTCCTGTCATTTCCCTTCATCAGAGACCTACAGCATTGACAGATAGTACTCAGAGGTCTGTGTGTGTGTGTGTGTGTGTGTGTGTGTGTGTGTGTGTGTGTGTGTGTGTGTGTGTGTGTTTTCTATCATTTTCAGCACAGATGGATTAATAACGCACATAAATCTGTTGTTGGAGGACCAGATGCATGCGTATGATTGGTGTAGAAACCGATGCTGCTTTCAAGTCTGAGCAAATGTCATCAAATTACTACCAGGAACTCACTTGAATGCCATCCCAGTGTCGTAATTACAGTTCAGGAACTCATAACTTTCACACTCACTGTTAACTCTTCATGTTAATTGTTCTTCATCTTTTTCCAGTAAAGCAAAATAAACTTGTCACTGACGATACAAAAATAAATAAATACGAAAGATCTTTTCTCATGCCATCTGAGGAGGACTTGAAGTTGGCATGAATAACCGTGGCACGGTGGTGTAATGGTTATCACTGTCGCCTCACAGCAAGAAGGTTCTGGGTTCAAGCCCAGCGGCCGACGGGGGCCTTTCTGTGTGGAGTTTGCATGTTCTCCCCGTGTCTGTGTGGGTTTCCTCCGGGTGCTCCAGTTTCCTCCACAGTCCAAAGACATGCAGTTAGGTTAACTGGCGACTCTAAATTGCCCATTGATCAAGCTTGGAGAGGGATGAGCCCCGCCAAGTTTAAAATATCCGAGACACACCAATGATGGACTGTTAAAATGTCATCAGTGGTGCTCCTACAGTCCTTCTTCATGGGATGAAGAAGAATTTAAATAAAAACAAAAGAAGGCAAACATACAGTAAAACACAGATTTTAGAAGATTGTGTTTGAATGAAAGATTTGCATTAAAGAAGCTCTTCCTGAGACACAACCCACAAAACACAGCTCCTGAACTTCACCAAACCCCTCTGGAGATACACTCAGAGTTTTATGGTTAAATGAAATCAAAATTCTGTCCATGAAGAGAATTAAATACTGAACACGTTACAGCTCCTGAACCTGCTCCTGAGAAAGATGCTTTCAGTAATGTTTTGGGGCTGTTGAAGACTTGCGTCGTTGTAAATTCTCCTATATGTACCAGGATGTCGTACCAGGAGGTTCAGACTTGACCACTGATGGAGCTTTTAAGAGGAAATTTTTACTTTTAACAAAAATCAACACAGAAATGCTTGTGAGAGATTTGAACCCTGATGAAACCTGGTGGTGAGAACTGAAGAGGACGTCCACGTGCACAACAATGAGAACATAAAAATAAAATCCAGACTCTTCTACATGTTTCTGGAAGCTCATTAGATGACACAGGAAGAGAGGAAGGAAGAGTGTGGATTATAATCTGAACAAAATAACAGAAAAAAGCTATTTGTAAAACATAAGATGTGATGTATCATGGCGTGGGTGCATTCACAGACTTTTAAGGTTTAACAAACATTTACACGAGCCACACGGAACTCGCCAGAAGGTTCTCTGGATAATTACAGGTTCATAGCTTCCACAGAAGAGTTTGAATTGGAGTCACTTCTGAAAGAGAAACACTTAAGAGTTCCTAAGAGTTCTCCAGTTACCCCTTTGTGGGGGGAGAGTACCCTTAAAGAGTTCCTTCATGGAACACAATATAGAACCCTTTAAGGAACCAGTGAAGAATGTTTCTTTTTTCTAAGTGTATACTAAAAAGTAAGATTGTTTTGCCACAGCAGTGACACTGTGTTGGTCATGTAAGAGTTCTTCAATGGTTCTTCAAGTATTCACTTGATTAATAAGGCCTCCTTATAGGGTTCTAACCCAAGTTACAGTATGTTAAACCCTGTTATAGAGTTCTACATAGAACATTTAAGGGTTCCACCAGAGGGACAACCCTGAGGAGTTCTAGATTTTACCTTTTGTTTCTAAAAATAAATTGTTTCCTTGTCAGAAATGATTCCAAGAAGAACCCTTTGTGGATGCTATGAACTCCTAATTGATCAAAAGAACCCTTCAAGAACCTTTGAGGAACTTTTTTAGAGTCTCCCAAGCACCAAGAACGTTTTGCCACAGCAGTGACACCATGACATGGTAAACATCTTCAACCTTTGAAGAAAAAAGGTTCTTCAGTGGTTCTTGAGGGAAACAAGGCTTCCCAAAAGGGTTCTACATTGTGTTACAATAGAAAACACTGGAGTGGAGATCTACAGAGGGACAACTGAAGAACTCTTGGAGAACTCTTTGCTCTAAGTGGTGTTAATTGGGTAATTGTGCGATGATTTGATCAGTGACGTGTGAAGAACATGATTTGTTGAAGTTCCTATAATAAGTCTGTATGTGTGGTTTTTTTTTTTTTTTTACTTTTTTTGTGAGTGTTGTGATTTTCATTTATTTCGAAAGATGTGTTTTTAATTTATGTGTAAATCCTGTGAACATGTTGCACAACAGCCAGACAAATCAGTTAAAGAAGATCTGAGAAGGATTTAGAAAAGCCACATCTGGTTAGACCTCTGGAACCCTGTTATCTCATTTTATTAAAATATTTCCCCCTGGAGCGAGGAACCGCCCTGCAGTGTGGCATGCAGGAATCACTATGTTTACCGAACACCAGTATTTCATGTACAATCGGGTAAAATACAGACAGAAAATTCACGTGGGAAGCTTTTTCACTGCTGCACCACTTTCTTCATAGCCTTCTGTCCATGAGACGAGTAAAGCCGTGAGACTGTGTGGATTCAGACTCCTCTGTCCTGAAGATGTTGGGAAACTTAAAGTTCCAGCTTCACCTCTGACTGTTACAGAGCGCTGACACTGGAGACTCCTTCCAGAGATGTAACACAAACACACAAAACAATGTTTTTAATCTGTTTATTATTAATAGAGCGCCCACTGTAGGTTACACGTCTCTGTGATGAGCTGTTACTAGGCTATAGAAATGACAACGTATTAGAACGAGCACATATATATATATATAAACCTGTGATTCTTAGCCGCACTACTTTATAGAATATTAATCAACACCTTCTGACCAATCAGAATACAGAATTCAACAGTGCTGTGGTGAAACAATCTTAACCTGTATTTATACCCGCAAGTCAAGTCATCTCATCTCATCTCATTATCTGTAGCCGCTTTATCCTGTTCTACAGGATCGCAGGCAAGCTGGATCCTATCCCAGCTGACTATGGGTGAAAGGCGGGGTTCACCCTGGACAAGTCGCCAGGTCATCACAGGGCTGACACATAGACACAGACAACCATTCACACTCACATTCACACCTACGCTCAATTTAGAGTCACCAGTTAACCTAACCTGCATGTCTTTGGACTGTGGGGGAAACCGGAGCACCCGGAGGAAACCCACGCGGACATGGGGAGAACATGCAAACTCCACACAGAAAGGCCCCGCCGGCCACGGGGCTCGAACCCGGACCTTCTTGCTGTGAGGTGACAGCGCTAACCACTACACCACCGTGCTGCCCGCAAGTCAAGTCAGTTTATTTGTATTGTACTTTTAACAACAGACATTGTGGTAAAGCAGCTTTACAGAAAATTAAAGACTTTAAACTTATAAGCTAGTTTTATCCCAAATAAATTTATTTATCCCTAATGAGCTCCACCTCCTGCTGTAGACTTCACTATACGAGGTACCAACAAATATCCTGCACCTTTTGATCCAAGTAGGTGTGGTGGGTCATAGAGGAGCAGAAGTTCACTCAGGGACTGTGGTGTGAGACCATTCAGTGCTTTAAAGGTCAATAGTAGTATTTTATAATCAATACGAAATGTGATTGGGAGCCAATGCAGTGTGGATAAGACAGGGGTGATGGGGTCATATTTTCTAGTTCTAGTAAGGACTCTTGCTGCTGCATTTTGAACTAACTGGAGCTTGTTTATGCACTTATTGGAACATCCAGACAGTAAGGCATTACAATAATCCAACCTGGAGGGAACGAAAGCATGAACTAGTTTTTCCGCGTCATGTAGTGACATTAAATTTCTTATCTTAGCAATATTTCTGAGATGAAAGAAAGCTATAGACACAACTATCTGTCACTTGTGATGAAATTGATTAATTGTTTTGATAAATTTTGGGACTTTTTGTTTGTGAATGTGTCGATATAATAAAAAGAAAATCACACACTAGATTGAAGATATGAAGTTTATCTTCTCATGGTGAAAAACTCACATTTTTCATACGAAATACATCACAGATCTGAGTAACATATTTAAATAATATTGGCTGGCTTTTTTTCGTGGTCTATCAAGATATATTCCATTCAGCAAGCATGATAGTGAATGAGTCGAAGACGGGTAGCTGAACGGAATATATCTGAGAGACCACAAAAAAGCCATTATTATTATTATTATTATTATTGAGATGTGTTGAGATGTGTTGACAGATCTGGCCTGCCAGGGAGATTCAAGGCCTGGATTTACCAACATTCCATCCTGCCCCGCATCCTGTGGCCTCTGCTAGTGTACGCAGTACCCATCACAACTGTAGAGGCCATGGAGAGAAAGATCAGCAGTTACTTGCGAAGATGGCTTGGCTTACCCCGAAGCCTGAGCAGTGCTGCCCTGTACGGCAGGAGTAACACCTTGCAGCTTCCGTTCAGTGGACTCACTGAAGAATTCAAGGTGACTAGAACTCGGGAAGCCCTGCAGTACAGGGAATCCAGGGATGAGAAGGTGGCGGCGGCTGGCATCCAGGTGCGGAAAGGCCGGAAATGGAGGGCTGACGAGGCTCTGGAAGTGGCAGAGTCACGACTGAGGCAGAAGGTACTGGTCGGGTCCATAGCCTCAGGACGCGCAGGCATTGGCTATTTCCCATCAACCAGGGTGGACAAGGCCCAGGGAAAAGAGCGGCAACACCTCATTCAGGAGGAAGTGCGGGAAGGCGTGGAGGAGGAACGAGCCAGCAGGATGGCGGGAATGAGACAACAAGGAGCATGGACTAAATGGGAGAATGTTCTGCAACGGAAGATAACCTGGCCCAACATCTTGAGAGCAGACTCCCTTAACATCAGGTTCCTAGTCCAAGCTGTTTATGATGTCCTACCTAGTCCATCCAACCTTCATGTCTGGGGCAAAGCAGAGTCACCATCCTGCCCCCAGTGTCCAGGACGGGGATCCCTGGAACACCTCCTCAGCAGCTGCCCAAAAGCCCTTGGAGAAGGGCGTTATCGCTGGCGCCATGACCAAGTGCTGAAAGCGATTGCTGAGAGTATAGCCAAGGCCATTAACACCACCAAGGGCCACAGCAAGCCTAAGTCCATTAGGTTCCACAAAGCCGGAGAGAAGCCCCCCATCCAAGCAGGGGCCAGGTCAGGTCTCCTTACCACTGCCGCAGACTGGCAGCTGGAAGTGGATCTGGGCAAACAGCTGAAGATCCCAGCTAGAATAACATCAACACGGCTCCGACCAGACATGATCATTGTTTCAGATGCCACCAAACAATTGATCATTCTGGAACTCACAGTTCCCTGGGAAGAACGCATGGGGGAGGCAAATGAGAGGAAGCGTGCCAAGTACCAGGAGCTGGTGGAGGAGTGCAGGAGCCAAGGCTGGAAGACCTACTGTGAACCCCTGGAGGTTGGATGCCGAGGATTTGCAGTGCGGTCCCTCTGCAAAGTCCTCACCATGCTGGGCCTCACTGGTGAGGCAAAGAGGAAGGCCATCAGGTCTGCAACTGAAGCCGCAGAAAGAGCCACTAGATGGCTTTGGATCAAGAGGGCTGATCCGTGGACGAATGCTGCTGGGATACAGGCCGGACTCTGATCACCTCCGGTCGGGTCGCCTGGGCAAGGGTGTCTGATGTTGAAAGACCCGAAACACCCAGTGACCCCAGGTTACATCACTGATGATGTGTCCCAGCGCATCAGTAAGATGTATCTTTCACCTTATACATACACATTCCTTTCGGGTGTTCAACGCATCTTTCCCTTTCAAAAGTCTCTCAAAATCTTCTGTATTTAACGAAGCAAACCTGGTGGCCATGTTTGTTTATTTACAAATTGTCCCAGTCGCTTGCTAGCGCTGAAGTTTTACGTCTCTGACGTGTGACGTGATGTTGTCTTGACAACCATTCATTCATTCATTATCTCTAGCCGCTTTATCCTTCTACAGGGTCGCAGGCAAGCTGGAGCCTATCCCAGCTGACTACAGGCGAAAGGCGGGGTACACCCTGGACAAGTCGCCAGTCTTGACAACCATGCAATATCGTAAACCATATTCAATGCTCATTCTCCACTGGGTAGAGTAACGTAATACACGTAGGATAAGCGATATGCTAACAATATTGCATGCTATCAAACCAAATGAATGAAACCCGCTAGAAGGGAATAGAACATGTTTTTATTCCATTGAAAAAGTGTCCTGTATGTATAATAATTCCTGATATTTCACTCAGATGATGTCACTCCCAGTGTTTTCCCGCTGACTAGACGTGTGTTGTGAAAATGGCGAGCCGTCCATCCATCCATCCATTATCCGTAGCCGTTTATCCTGTTCTACAGGGTCACAGGTGGGCTGGAGCCTATCCCAGGTTATGAATGGTTGTGCGGGCTGACACACAACCATTCACACTCACATTCACACCTACGGTCAATTTAGAGTCACCAGTTAACCTAACCTGCATGTCTTTGGACTGTGGGGGAAACCGGAGCACCCGGAGGAAACCCACGCAGACACGGGGAGAACATGCAAACTCCGCACAGAAAGGCCCTCGCCGGCCACGGGGCTCGAACCCGGACCTTCTTGCTGTGAGGCGACAGCGCTAACCACTACACCACCGTGCCACCAATGGCGAATCGGTTCAAAATTAAAATTCTTTTGATAAGTTGTGTATTTTTTGTGGATGTGTCCAAATAATATAAAGAACATTACACGGTGGAGCAAAGATATGACATTTATCTTCTTGTAGTGAAAATATTTTCACTCATTCACTTCGCTCACTCGTGATATATACACTCACCACTCAGGGATAAACTTCATATCTTCACACCACTGTGTGAATATAGAATATATTATCCTCTACACATGCCGTGTGAATGTGAATGGAAACTCTAATGAATCTTCGTGAATCAAATCACGAATCAAATCTCCAGCAGTTCGATTCATTAAACCGGAGTCACATTTCTGGAGTCGATTCCATCTGAACGAGTCGGTGAGGAGACTCGGAGTGTGTGTGTGTGTGTGTGTGTGTTAGATCAGAGCTCGCGCGCGCGGAGCCTCCTGACGCGTCAGTAATCAGAGAAACGCGCAGATTCGGGAAGTGAATCAACACTCAGGTGAGTCTGGACTGGAGGGTTTTATGCTCAATTCTCTGTGATTTTGAGTTTTTGGTGCCGTTTTGCGTTGTGAGGAGCAGCAGTGAGTGAAAGTGGAGAAGTTCGAGTACCTGCAATAAACAGGGAGATCAAATGGAGAAACATCTGGATTGTCGGATTTCTGTATCGCGATTCATTGAACAGCAGATCGGTCGATTCTATTCAGTGGCTGAGAAATAAATCGCCTTTCTGTCATTCCTGAGATAAATAACACCTTTACACTGCATCCTTTCTTTCTTTTTCCTTTTCTTTTCATGACACTGATCATTATCATGAATAATGCAGTGCTGATAAACAGCTGTGTGTGATGTGAATCAGTAGGATTTGTGTTTTTTCTCTTTATCAGTGATGTGCCACAAGTTTCAGACATAGAAAACTGATCTACACTGTGAAACTGATGTTAAAAGTGATAAAGAACAATCCTGTTTTAACTTAAACATGTTATTTTAATGATTTAAATCACTGTACAGTACAGTGCACTTTTTCACGTGAGCTCACATGTTAGAAGTACAAATCATCACATTTTTACAGAAGTGACATAAATAGATGAATTCTGTTTGATCTTTGGTTCATTTTTCTAAACATCTGGTCTAATTTTGGTGACAGAACAGATGCCTAAAGCCTGGAGAATTATTATTATTATTATTATTATTATTATTATTATTATTATTATTATTATTATAGAGGCTTTATTTTGTTAAAAAAAGATAGAAGTTATGCTAATAAAAACTCATAAACATAAAAGAAAAATGCTAAAAATGTGAGTATCATCAATATTAGTACATAAATGTGGGATAATAATAATAATAATAATAATAATAATAATAGCATCCTGATTTTCATGTCCGCTCAGCTCTCTGTGTTCGCTGTATCATGATGAAGTTTATCCCAATAATACTATGTCGTTATATTGCTCAGTCCGAACTGTGCAGAATTCACAGCATTTTGGTTTATTTAATTAGTCCATCAACTAGCTGATTAAAATATAGAATTCTATAAAATTGAGTGTACTTTATTTCATTAGAGATCTGATTTATTTCAGTATAATGACGTGTGAGTTGGAATGAGTTTAAATCCAGTCACCTGATTCTGTTGAACACATTTCTATGGCATAAACTTCTATCTCTCTTTTATAGCAAAGTGCAAAAGTTTACACACCCTTTAGTAAAAATGACAAATGTAGGACATTGAATTTACACCAGCAGGACGTTTCACGTGTTGGGTTTTGTACAGCCTGCATCATTATAGATAAGGGTTAAATCATGAAATATTAGAATGTTAATCATGAAAATAATTTTATGTTTTAGCTTAAAAGTTCTCTAATAAGTTGGAAGTCCAGGCTTTGCATTTATACCTGCCTCAGATCACTTTGACATCCTGTAAAGTTCATCGTGCTGAACTTGTTTAGTTAGCAGCATAACATTTTACAGTGCCTTGAAAAAGTATTCATACCCCTTGAACTTTTTCACATTTTTCCACCTTACAACCACGAACTTAAAAGTTTTTTATTGAGATTTTATGTGATAGACCAACACAGAGTAGACCATCATTTTTGAATGATGGATTGAACAGTGCTTGAACAGCTGCAAGTCTTTTGTGGTATGTCTCTACCAGCTTTGCACATCTAGACACTGAAAATTTTGCCCATTCTTCTTTGCAAAATAGCTCAAGCTCAGCGGATGGAGAGCATCTGTGAACAGCAATTTTCAAGTCTTGCCACAGATGCTCAATGGGATTTAGGTCTGGACTTTGACTGGGCCATTCGAACACATGAATATTCTTTGATTCAAACCGTTCCATTGTAGCTCTGGCTGTATGTTTAGGGTCATTGTCTTGCTGGAAGGTGAATCTCCTTCCCAGTCTCAAGTCTTTTGCAGCCTCCAACAGGTTTTCTTCCAGGATTGCCCTGTATTTAGCTCCATCCATCTTCCCATCAACTCTGACCAGCTTCCCTGTCCCTGCTGAAGAAAAGCATCCCCATAGCATGATGCTGCCACCACCATGTTTCACAGTAGGTTTGGCGTGTGCAGGGTGATGAGCAGTGTTAGTTTTCCACCACACATAGCACTTTGCATTTAGGCCAAAAAGTTCAACTTTGGTCTCATCTGACCAAAGGACCTTCTTCCACATGTTTGCTGTGTCCCCTACATGGCTTCTGGCAAACTGCAAACGGGACTTCTTATGCCTGTCTTTCAACAATGGCTTTCTTCTTGCCACTCTTCCAAAAAGGCCAGATTTGTGGAGTGTATGACTTATGGTTGTCCTGTGCACAGATTCTCCCACCTGAGCTGTGGATTTCTGCAGCTCCTCCAGAGTGATCATGGGCCTCTTGGCTGCTTCTCTGACCAGTGCTCTCCTTGCTCGCTCTGTCAGTTTAGGTGGACGGCCATGTCTTGGTAGGTTTGCAGTTGTGCCGTACTTTTTCCATTTTTGAATGATGGATTGAACAGTGCTTCTTGAGATGTTCAGAGCTTGGGATATTTTTTTATAACCTAACCCTGCTTTAAACTTCTCCAGAACTTTATCCCTGACCTGTCTGGTGAGTTCTTTGGTCTTCATGATGCTGTTTGTTCTTCAGTGTTCTCTAACAAACCACTGAGGCCTTCACAGAACAAGTGTATTTATGCTGAGAGTAAATTACACACAGTAGGACTCTATTAACTAATTAGATGACTTCTGAAGGCAATTGATTGCACTGGATTGTATTTAGAGGTTTCGGAGGACAGGGGGCTGAATACTAATGCACACCACATTTTTCAGATTTTTATTTGTTTAAAATTTTGAAGACCATTTATCATTTTTGTTTCACTTCACAATTATGTGCTACTCTGTGTTGGTTTATCACATATAAATCTCAATAAAAAACTTTTAAGTTCGTGGTTGTAAGGTGGAAAAATGTGAAAAAGTTCAAGGGGTATGAATACTTTTGCAAGGCACTGTATTTGTACAAATTGATTACTGAGCATCAAAGTGTTTATTATGGCTTTATATCCTTTATTAGCTGAGTGGAACTCACTCAGTTAGCATCATCGCCTTTGTTAGCTCAGTTTGGTTGGTTAGTGCTATTATACTGGGATCAGACTCCATGAATTCAACACAGTTTTGACACGGTTTTGTTGTGGCCAATGAACTTCCAGCGTCAGGGCTGAAAATGAAAGTCAAGAACAACAAACAGCTGTGGCTTCTGGAACACCCCACGACAACCCAACGAAAAGCCTATCATGTCAGCATTATTTGTATTTTTTCACCTAGTTTGCCAGCTCCTAATATATTTAAATTTAGTCGCTGCCTAAAATCAGAGCTCCAGATGAGTTTATGAGCAAAATATCTCCAAGAGCACAGAATCCCCCTGAATAGAATAATAATATTACAGCACCATGAATGAACCATCGAATTGTGTCATGTCGTGTTTTTCACCTCAATAAATCGCTGCATTGTCTTGTGACAGTGAGACCAATAAGGAGAGACGCATCACAGTTACGATACAGATTTATTCCTTTCTTTGACGCCGCATTCCCTGCGCCAGAAACAACACCAGCACATTTATTATGGTGCGACTCTGCTGGGTGCCTGGGGGACAGCAGTGAACCAGCGCTTTCACTTTACACCACTACTGTAGAGTTACCATCCAATATCACACTCCATACGCCACACAGCTGTCTGGCTTCATCTCTCACATCCACACACACAGCACCATAAGGACTAATCCCCATGCACCTGTTCCTGATTAGAGCTCAATCACAGCGCAGACATTTATATAAGGACTCTGAGTAACACACAGACTTTTTGAAAGCCTTGTATTTTGTGTCTCTTTTCTGGTTTGTGTGTTTGGACTGTGAGTGTTGGATCCCTCTGATATCCTGTCTGGGCCTCACTCCACCACTGCCTGGTTTTGTCTCCGTTTTGGATCTGTTTGCTGCATGTTTTCAATGAAACTCTTCCTGCAATTACATCCGTCTATCGCCCTTACACGACACAGACTGTCACCTGTCCAACCAGCGAGTGGACGAATAAAACTGTTTTAACTCGTTTTATATGAAACTGTCGTGAATATTTTCTGTACAGTGTGTTAGTAAATATAATAATCCCATGTTATTTAAAAAAAAAGCAAATTAAAAATAAGCACTGGATAAAAACCCATCTATCTGATGGAAATAAAGATATAAATTTCGTTGTCCAGTGGTCAGGTGTTTATGAGATACATTGCCTTACACTTTCGATCGGCTTTCCTGTGGTGGGACACGCATGTTGCACGTACAATATGGACATTGTACGGACAAAAGCCATCAAAAATTCACGTTGATGCGTGATCATATTCTCTGAAGTCTGGGGCTCTGCTTTGAGCGTGGAGAGCTGAAGCTCTACTGCAGTGCGTTCCTCCATAGCCATGATTAACAAGTTCTTGACAACACATAAGGACGTGAATGATGATCAGTTGGGGTGAAACTTGTTGCGTTGCCAGGTTCCTGACCAAGACACTGCAAGAATTTATGGCACTGTGATTGACTCATCAGACACAGTGGCCATCATGAAAGAAAAAATATCATGTCGTCTGGTCCCATTAGCTCGCCTCCTGTCCTTGATTAGCTGATCTTGTTTAATAAATATCTTAGCTGTATTTGAATGAATGTTCTCTTCCAGTAAATATGGGTAAACATCAAAACAAAGGCTCAATCTAAAAAAAAAAACTGTAACGTTGTCCAGAAGTCAGGTTACTGTCTGCTTGGGTTTCCTCCTCTGGGTTCTCCGTTTTCTTCCCACTTGTCAAAAGCATGCCAGTAGGTGGATTGTTTCTGATAAACCGCCCCATTGGTTTGACTGAGTAAGTGGGCGGGACTTAATTGTAAAAGTATTAGCACCCCAGATTGTTTCAGGAGAAATAAATGTCTCACCTCATCTCATTATCTCATCTCATCATCTCTAGCCGCTTTATCCTGTTCTACAGGGTCGCAGGCAAGCTGGAGCCTATCCCAGCTGACTACGGGCGAAAGGCGGGGTACACCCTGGACAAGTCGCCAGGTCATCACAGGGCTGACACATAGACACAGACAACCATTCACACTCACATTCACACCTACGCTCAATTTAGAGTCACCAGTTAACCTAACCTGCATGTCTTTGGACTGTGGGGGAAACCGGAGCACCCGGAGGAAACCCACGCGGACACGGGGAGAACATGCAAACTCCACACAGAAAGGCCCTCGCCGGCCACGGGGCTCGAACCCAGGACCTTCTTGCTGTGAGGCGACAGCGCTAACCACTACACCACTGTGCCGCCAGAAATAAATGTGTCAGTTTTAATAAAATTTTAGTAAAATCATCATCACTGACTTTAATGTGATTCAGAGAAGTAGAAGATAAACAGTGACATCACATATTATCACTAAATTTACTTGTGTGTGTGTGTGTGTGGTGATGGAAGCTGTAATCCAGAACCCGAGGGTGAGTTTCATCACATTTCACTAACACACACACACACACACACACACATGAACACACTATTGTTTGGTGAAAGTACAAGACAGCGCGAGATGACCTTTGACCTCTGCAGCACCTCTAGTACATGCTTCTGTCAGTGAGTTAACATGCCGATATCCAGAGAACCCGCACTGTTTCACCGCACCATCATGAGCACGAACACTTAATGATAGAATGTGGTGTTTATTGTGAGTGTAATTAAAATCTGTTCATTTAATTTAAACTTTTATCTGTTTATTAGCTAATAAACTGTCAACTCCATAATTATTGGCACCCTTCTAAAAATGGGCAGAAAAATAAAATATCAAATTAAACATCACACAATGATTAAAATTTTACTCCAATTCTTATAAGAACTGTTTAAATTTTTTTTTCTCCACAAAAACGATTTGCAGCTGCGCAGCTATCAGAGCTGCTGTTCTAGATAACTAATCAACACCTTCTGACCAATCACAATGTAGAATTCAGCAGCAGCGTGGTGTGATGTATTGTGTGTGTTGTATACGCTCCTCAGCCACGGCCACTTTAATAGGAACATGTTGTTGATTCTAAGATCCCTGTTCTTGGCTGCAGGAGTGGAAGCCAGTGTTTTCTTCTGTTCTACTGTTGCATGCTGAGATGCTTTACTGCTCACCACAGTTCCACCTCAAATCTGTCCATTTCCCTCTGACCCTCTCTTATCAACAAGGTGTTTGTTTCCACCCACAGAACTGTCGCTCACTCACTCAGTGTTTTTTGTTTTCCGCACCATTCTGTGTAAACTCTAGAGACTGTTGTGTGTGAAAACCCCAGGAGGAGATCAGCAGCTTCTGAAATACTCAAACCTCATACTCATCTGGCTCAAACCACCAACACCCATACCACAGTGAGAGACAGAAAGTCACACTTCACTGTGAGATCATGATTTTTCCCGTTCTGATGTTTGAACATCGTGAACATTAACTGAAGCTCTTGATTTGTATCTGTGGGATTTGAAGCATCAAGGGATCGGCTGATTACAGAACTGCAGAAAACAGCTTGGGGATGTAGGGGTGTTCCTAATAAAGTGGCCAGTGTGTGTGTATATATATATATATATATATATATATATATATATATATATATATATGTGTCAGATAACAGAATCCAGGGACACATGTCCACCCGGGGGCATTTTGAGTTATTGGCAGATTCAGAAAGCACAGTTTCTAAGCTTTCCAATGATGCCTTCCATGTGGAGATCTGACAATATTTGAAGAATGTGTGGCCTTTTGAAAGTGCATACCTCTTAAAACAGAAAAGGGAGAAAATCGCCCTCAAAGTTTTCCATCTCAGCTACTCTGGGTGCAGGGCGGGCACATAATGCTGCTCATCTGCATGACATTAAGGAAAGCCCTACACCCTACGAGCTAGCACCATACTACTTTCATGTAAACAAAGATCACCACGTCAATTTTCCTTCCATGCAAAGTATGCCCAACACAATTATGAAGTACAAAAATAAGTCCTAAAGTATACTTTAACGCTTTGTGGTTGAAAAATTACTCACACCGTAAGAAAGAAAGATAGCACGATGATGACACAACTAACACAACACTAGTTTCATGTGACCAAACCACAACACTCTCCGTTACATGCAAAAATAACCACACAGCCTTAGATTAATAAACTCACCCCATCAGAAAGAGAAACATCACCTTGCACACACCAATGCCTCCGATGGAATGTAGTCCTAGAACACTTCCTTTTGGTTGCGGTTTTTTTGCTAGAAATGGTGATCTCCGATATAAATTCCGTGCGTCTGTTTGCTTTGCGGTGTTTCAGCTCCTCTGCGCTCTGTTTAGCTTGCTCATTCCATAGTGAAATTAAACGCCTGTATGCAGCTTAAGTAGCCACGAGCTCAGCTCGTATCATACAGCTGATTCGTGAAAAAAAAGACAAAAGACTTAAATCATCATGTGAATGGCCCATATGGTAATTTAGCCACACCCCCCAGCAGGCTACAGTCCTGACAAAAACGAGACAATTTGTAACAAAAAATGTATGCTTTTCCAACAAAACAATCTATTATCTGAAATACTGATTGCATTCTTCAAGATCTCAACTTGCACATGATGGAAAAAAACGAAAATCACAAATTTCGAAAAAAAATTGCTTCTTTTGCGATTATCTCGGATTCGTTTCGGCCAACATGCGTCCCTGGATTCGGTGAGGTGCAGGGGCGGACTTACCATTAGGCAAACCAAGGCGGTTGCCTAGGGCCCCCAAAATTTGGGGGCCCCTAACAGTCAGCCCCGTCACGGTAAACACCAAACAATATATATGTAATTTTAATTTGTCTCTGACATTAAGTAGTCAACGATATAAATGGAAAAACACACCAAAATAGCATCAGAATATCGAATTCATGTGTATATAGTATTTGTCCCAGCACACACACACACCCTGGTTGTTTTACATTGGACTAGTCCATGATCTGACGGCGTAGACAGGTGCGTGACGGAAATTCAAACCAAAGCAGAGGGAACTGTAAACAACATGAAGCGCAGTTATGAGAGTGGTTGCGCTAAACGAAAAAAATGGCACAAAGCAAAAAGAATGCAGCTGCACTTCTGAAACTAACTACATTTTTCAAATCGCCTGAGTCTGCTACAGCCTCAACCTCCGCTGTTGACTCTGTTGAGGAATGAGTTGTTTTGTTATAATGCTGTGTTGTTTATTGTAGTTTGGGTTCCATACCTCTGCACACCACCTTTCTATGAAGACTTTGGAGAAGCCAGCAACAAGTAGGACTTTCTTTCTCATATGATTATGATGAACAATGGACATTTGGAGATTAAGGACTTTTCAGTAATGTACTGGCTGCAACCTTTAAAAACTCATACCTCTCTCTTTCTCTACCCCCCCCCCCCCCCCCCCCCCCCCCCCCCCACACACACACACACCCCATTATGGAATGGTGATGGAATACATGAACAATGGAATTTTGAAGATTAAGGACATTTCAATAATGTACTGGCTGCATCCTTTACAAACTCACAATCCCTCTGTATCTGTCTCTCAACCACTGGATTGCCTGTCACTAAATATCTCTCTCTCTCTCTCTCTCTCTCACTCCCTCCCTCACTCACTCTCTCTCACACACACAAACTCTCTCTCTCTCTCTCTCTCTCTCTCTCTCTCGTACATTTATCTTGGCATCAGTCTTATCCCATTGAAATGTAGAGGTTTCGATAGAGTAAAATCCATTTGTGTTGTAGTTCTGATAACAGTAAGATCGTCGTGTATCTGGTAATATGGATCCATTTGTGTTCTACTTCTGATAAGAATAAGATCATTTTATATCTGGTAATATGTATCTGTGGAGTAAAAATAATAATTGGATTTCAGATATCCTTGTTTTATTAAACTATGGAGATTGACCCAAAATTGTCTCTCTCTCTCTCTCTACTGTCTCTTCTTCTGTTGTTTGCCTTGTCTCTCTCTCTTTCTGGTTTGATCTGAGCAATAAAGACTGTCTGAATTTTGGCAAATGCTGGAGTAATCTCAAACCTGTTTCAGTGTGGAGCTTACTTAGGGCACATTGTTAGTGGCAGTTTGTTATCTTTTTTTCGCCTCTGTATTTCGCCTAGGGCCCCAAAATGGCTAGAACCGCCCCTGATGAGGTGTCTCACACACACACACACACACACACATATATATATATATATATATATATATATATATATATATATATATATATATATATATATATATATATATATATATATACGGGTCCATCTCATCTCGTTTGGGACATTATGGTCAAAAAAATAAATTTTCAAATTTTGCTATTTTTTTTTTTGCATTTCCCTACCACTCAATGTTTCTTTTGTCATGTTTAATAAGAATAAAGATAGTATCTTGCTTTATCTGGCCTCCACTGTGGAAAATTTTTTTTGATTCCAATTAAAATGCTTTTGTAAAATTGATTTCCATATAAAACAACTCCATCATGAAGAATTAAAGCCGCTCCTTCACAGATGAGTGAAAATATTGAATAAATTTCCTCTTTTTGATTGCTTGGGTTAAAAATGCCAAGTTATGATGACTGAATTGATTTTTCACTTAAATATGAATAATATGATACAGTTTGGGGATTTGATATGGTGAAATAGGACACAATGGAAAAATCAAGAACACACCGGAAAGATGAGAATAACGGCGGTGGTAAAAGAACAGCGACTGTACCGGCTGAAGGTCACGCGGGTCTCTGCTGCGGCGCGCGAGCAACGGGACATCACTACCGCACCGGACGGAGCGTGAGGCGGGGCAAAATGACTGGCCGTAGATTCTATCAAAAGTTCGATCTAAATTGACCATGATTGCAAAATATTGGCCAAAAATACGCAAACACTACGAAATATGAAAGTAAGATGAAAAAGAAACATTCTATTGCTTTATACTGCAAGACTAAAACAAAACAAAACTCGCCTTTTCAGCGATAACGTCCGAACAGATCACTCGCGTAACAGAAAGACCGCAAATGGAAGCACGATCAACTTCTAACTGTTGGAGTGGAAAATTCCATTCTACACATGCAAATTGTTAATGTGTGTCCTTCCCCGCACACAAATAACACGCTACGGTAAAAAATAGACCACAACTCATTTTATAGCTCAGAAATTCATACAAGACCAGCTACCATCGGAACATATTCTGTAAGAAACGTATTCTATACCTAACTTTCAGCTTTCGTTTTAAAAAACAAAATCGCAGATTTATAACTAAATGTTTATATGGTGTAGTGATTGTAAGTTACTACTTTTGGTGAGGTCGTGACCTCGACCCTGAGGCTTTCCGTTTAGATCAAAACACACGATCGTATTGGTTTTGCGGAAAATGGAGTTACGACGGTGATCAAACATTTTGCGTGATGTTTTATTACGGTTATGATTATTCTGTGAGCGCACCAATCCTTAGGTGGATAAAGTTACAACTTAAAATACAGTTAGTGATAACTGTAGACTTTTCAGTGGACTACAGCCTTTTTAAGGGAATGCGATGTAGTCGACCGTTTATCATGTCCCAGATCAAGCCGCCATTTTTCCACAAATTTGCAGAATTTTTGCCAAATTCTGAATAGAGTATTCACATCAAAGATTTAGTTTTATCTGTATTATTTCTTTCATCATTTTATTTCAAATTAAAACCAACATCACCATTCAAACCCATATAGTTTATTGACTGTGAGTATATTTAGTGGGGTACCCCCACAGTACCCAGTTTCTGAGACAGACCCAGATATATTAGTAATGATGTTTGTAATAACACACACACACACACTTTCCTCTGATTTCAGGTCAGCGGTGGTCGGAGCAGGAAGGTTTAACCTCGACCTGAAAGAATGAACGAGCGAGTTTGGGTGAAATGGACCGTCATTGTGTGTGTTCTCGTACTCCTCCACATGTGTCTTGGGCAGAAAGACTGCACCGGAGTGGACTGTCCACATCTGGACAACTGCATTGAGGAATTCCTGGAGAGCGATGCGTGCTGTGCCACGTGTTTACGTCGAGGGTGCACGTGTGAAGGGTATCAGTATTACGACTGCATTAATGCCGGATTTAAAAACGGGAAGGTTCCTGAAGGAGAGCTGTACCTGGTGGACTCGGGCAGTACAGAGTGTTTGTGTCCCGCAGGCGGAGGCAGGATAAGTTGCCGCTTCATCCCGTGCCCTGACGTCCCTCCTGACTGCATCGAGCTGTCCGACTCCACCGAGGCGTGTCCTCACTGCCTGCGCATCGGCTGCGTCTACAACAACCAGAAATACGAAGCGGGTCACTCGTTCCACATGGATCCGTGTCAGGTGTGTCACTGTCCCAACGACGGCGGTGACCTGATGTGCTCAGTGATTCTTGATTGCCCCTCAGAAACATTCAAGAATCCTGAGGTAAAGCAGAATGACCTACATATCTCCAAACATGAAAACGCTGAAGATTTCTCCAGCAAAGATCACACGTTTCTGAGTAACTCTGTCCCCATTTACACCGAGAACATGTCAGAGACTGACGAAAGTGAAGAATACGACTATTTTTCAGAAGCCACCACAACTCCAGATGCTTTCATTTCATCTTCTGTAGCTCCTCAAGCTCAAAATCCTCATGATGTTCTACATGAAAACACCAGGAAGGAGCTTAGAGAGACACAGGGAATGTATGACATGGAATCTAGCGAAGAAGGAACCAAGGACTCACCAAACGTTACTACAGTTAAGACGGACTCAAGATCTTCTGAGAAGTTATCATCTCAGATGGAAACCGTTGTTAGACACACTCCGGTTCCTTCAAAAGAAACCACACCCAAGACCACAGATGACATCAGGAGAACTGAGAAAAACCCGGAAGATCGCAGGAACCTTCAGGACACGATTCCAGAACTCAACCCTGTCCCTAAACTGCAGTTCAGCTCCACCACCTCACTACCAGTGATCGCGAGGGAACGTGAAGATCACAGGCAGCCTGAAACGTTGGGTAGATACCACCAGGACAGAAATGACCTCCATGTAATGTCCAACAACCAGAGAGGTGAGTGAAGCAAGTCTGTTTTTTACTATGAAACAATTCTGAAACTGAGCTGTATCACACTGCATGACAGTTGATTTCATCTTCAGCTGAGATGTTGGAGATCCAGAGCAGAGGATTGTGGGTAAAAATAACAACAGACCTTCAGTGGTGTGTTAGATGGGTGAATTGAATCAACTCGTTTCATGATTCTTTGGTTTTGAATCAAAAATAAAATGCTTTGATTTAATTCAACACATTAAACAGTGAAGTTACGGCTTTTGCTCTGACGGTTACAAAGCCCTGACGCTGGAGACTCCTTCCATCTTCCTCAGGAAACTTCACCGTAACAATTACACAGACATTTTTTTAAAATTAGTTTATTATGAACACAAAACGAAGTGAATGAAACCCACGTGAGAACCTGTCCTGTGTGTGCCTGTGAGGGATTAATGCCATCCAGAGCGCGACACAGACGTGAGTTTGCCATTTAATTGGGTTTGTACGAGATCACAGCACCTCCTCACGTTCAAACATCTGATTCAGCTCCTCAACCCCTCCGTAATTATCCTTCATTAGAGCAGAAAGCACATGACGTTTGGATTCCTCGCGGTTTAGATGTGCGGCTCTTCTGTTCTCGACAGCGTCATGCTGGAAATATGAAGGTCCTAAAACGTGGATAAAGCAACAGAATCCAGGATGAACTTCCTGTTTGATGCGTTCAGTGTCGGTGTGAATCTGTTCAGCAGGAAGTTCAAATAAACCTGCGATGTGCAGCGGCACTGTCACCGCCGCTGTTCCAGAAAACTCATCAACTCTGTCTCACTCTCACTCTGTGTGATCCTCTCTCACTCTCACTCTCTGTCTCACTCTATCTGTCTCACTCTGTGTGATACTGTCTCACTCTCTCACTCTGTGTGATACTGTCTCACTCTCTCACTCTGTGTGATACCATCTTACTCTCATTGTCTATATCCCTGTCTGTCTCACTCTGACAGTTTCACTCTCACTCTGTCTGTCTCACTCTGTCTGATACTGTCTCAATCTCACTCTGTCTCACTGTCTGTCTTACTCTGTTTGTCTCACTCTGTCTGTCTCACTTTGATACTGTTTCACTCTCACTCTGTCTCACTGTCTGTCTGATACTGTCTTACTCTGCCTGTCTCACTGTGTGATACTGTCTCACTCTCACTCTGTCTCACTGTCTGTCTTACCCTGTTTGTCTCACTCTGTCTGTCTCACTCTCACTCTGTCCCACTGTCTGTCTCACCCTGTCTGTCTTTTTCTGTCTGATAGTGACTCACTCTGTCTCACTCTGTCTGATACTGTCTTACTCTGCCTGTCTTGTTGTGTGATACTGTCTCTCTCTCTCTCTCTCTCTCTCTCTCTCTCTCTCTCTCTCTCTCTCTCTCTCTCTCAGTCTCATTCTCTCTGTCTCACTCTCACTCTGTAAGTCTCAGTCTGTCTCACTGTGTCTGTCTCGCTCTGTCACTGTCTTTCTCACTCTGTCATTCTGTCTGTCTCACTCTATCAGTCTCACTCTGTCTCACACTGTCCTTCTCCCTCTGTCTCCCTCTCTGTATCTGATACTGTCTCACTCTCACTCTGCCTGTCTTACCCTCACTCTATCATTCTGTCTGTCTCACTCTTTTTATGTCTCACTCTGCCTGTCTCAGACGCATGATTTGTGCAGTAAATCAGAACGTGTTGAGTTTTATTGAACTCTGCTGTAGGGTTTTTATCCCGCTGTATTTTTTCGGCGCTGAACTGCAGCTGGATGCTGATCTGCTCTCCAGCCCGGTGACGTTGTTCAGACCTGCTCCAGCACCTGGAGTTTATGGGAACGCGTGACATTTCCTCAGCAGAATTTACGCTTTACACTGATGGGGTGTGCTGAGTGTCGGCCTCGAGGCAGGGCTTCGGCTCTCTACACGCATCAGACGGGGTTTTACTCACCGCACTTTACTCAGCACCGTGATGTGGTTTAGAGGAGTGACGGGGAGTGACGCAGATTCCTCGCTGTAATTATGAGAGATGAGACGTTTTCACATCTGTAGCACAGAACATTTGAACATTGGGCTTCATTTATTGCACTAAATACGAACAAATCTATTCGTAAATCATTTGTGGAGCATTTACACAGGAAATGTGCGGGTCATTAAAATGTCGTGAGTTGTAAAAAATGTTTTTAAGCAGATTGCATGTGCAAACTATTTATTCTGTACTTCAGCCTTCACAACCAAGAGTTTAAAAAACACAAGGTAGAAATAAGCAAACTAATGAAGAGGGAAACTGAGAGCAGGTGTGTATCAGCGCATCATCAGGAGTCAGAGGATCACAGGAAGGCAGTGGTGGGGGCTGATGGGAAACGGAGTCCGAGTCGGCCGTCTTGTGAGGAATCTTCTGAGGGTCGTCTTCAAATCGTATGATCATCAATGAGTTACTGTGATTTGATTTTATATATTTAGATTATCCTGAACATATAAAATCATTTCAAAATTATTCCATAAATCAAGACAAGTAGAACTAGCTGTTCAATCAGGACAAAAGTAATAGCACCCTATAAAAAGAGGAGTTAGTGTGCGTCTGTGGAAGCCGGTGCAGTGCAGTGGCTGAGCTGCATTACTGGAAGATTTCGCATTTAATCACCATGTTGTCGTTTTCAGCTCTCTTTGCCTTTGTTGTAGGCGTGGCTAAATGTAAATGCTGTGAATGTGTTTGTACTGGAGAGGTGTTCAGATCTTTTCACTGACTCAGATCTTTGAAACTTGTTCAGGAAAATGAACAAATCATTTGTTCTTTTTGTTCATTGGGACTAGGACATGGTTCTCAAACACGAAGAGCAACATGGTTGGCTTCATTTTGTTTCTTAGTCGCCTTCCTAAGATCAAAGTTGATGTACAATGCAGACACGTGCTATTTGAATGCTGGCATTATGGATGAGCTACAGGTTGAGTAGATACATCTGCTATGGGAAATAGTATGAAGAGCCTTCGAGCAACATAACGCACCACCTGTGGGCGGGTCTGAAGCTGAGAGAGCAGCAGCGAACTGGGACTATGCCTTTATATATTCCAATGAAGACATACACAGACTTACTGACACAACACAATCCACAAGTACCAAGATAAACAACATCTAGAGTGGCTGGGACATTGTGTGCGAATGGACAACTCACGCGACACTACAAAAACAGATGTTGCTCATGGTTCCTACGGCAAGCGAAGGGAAGAGACAACAGCTGGACAGATGTACAAGGATTGAAAGAACGACGGAAATGGACAAGGGGCAGCTTCTTAGGCCGGTGAGGGAATAATTTGAATTCAAATGATGGATTCATGGCTGCTCTGGGTGGTCACAGTCCTCAGACTCGTGAGGTTAAGCCTCAAAGATTAACGATGATGATGATGATGATGATGATAGCCTATTGAGTTATTCAGTTGAAATGACTGGTTGCTTCAGGTTCAGTTGCTTGTACGTTCTGGTTCATCAGATACCTTCAGCAAACTCTCCTCTCCAATAATAATAGCATTGGTCATGTGACTGATGTAACCACATGAATAACAGACGAGAAATTCAGACCTGAAGACCCGTAGTTATGATTCGTGAAGCAATCAGTTGTTCACTGAGAACATGCAGAGGTCATGTGACAAGTGAACAGAAGACTCAGTCCTGAAAAACGAATCGTGAACGAACCTGAGTCTGAACGGCGTGCGTACTTGGTCCAGGAAAAAAACGAACAACTCACTCACTGAGACGACTCGTTACTCCTGAGTCGTAGAAAAAGAACGAATCGTTCATGAATGACGCATCACTGTGTGCTGCAGCTGATTGGTGTTTATCAGGACAGTCACATGATCACAGAGCGAATCAGTGAAGTTTGTAAATCTGACAAGAATTTTTAGTTCAGTTTGGCCACGAAAACATTCACACACAACTTTATACACAACACAGACTGATGAATGAGGTTCAGCACTCGTTCCTCAGCACTCGTTCCTCAGCACTCGTTCCCCAGCACTCACTCCTCAGCACTCGTTCCCCAGCACTCACTCCTCAGCACTCATCCCCAAGCACTCATCCCCCAGCGCTCATCCCCCAGTGCTCATTCCTCAGCACTCGTTCCTCAGCACTCGTTCCTCAGCACTCGTTCCCCAATACTCACTCCTCAGCACTCGTTCCCTAGCACTCACTCCTCAGCACTCGTTCCCCAACACTCGTTCCCCAGCACTCGTTCCTCAGCACTTGTTCCCCAGCACTCACTCCTCAGCACTCGTTCCCAGCACTCGTTCCTCAGCACTTGTTCCCCAGCACTCACTCCTCAGCACTCGTTCCCCAGCACTCGTTCCTCAGCACTCGTTCCCCAGCACTCGTTCCCCAGCACTCACTCCTCAGCACTCGTTCCCCAGCACTCGTTCCTCAGCACTTGTTCCCCAGCACTCACTCCTCAGCACTCATTCCCCAGCACTCGTTCCTCAGCACTTGTTCCCCAGCACTCACTCCTCAGCACTCATCCCCAAGCACTCATCCCCCAGCGCTCATCCCCCAGTGCTCATTCCTCAGCACTTGTTCCTCAGCACTTGTTCCTCAGCACTCGTTCCTGAGCACTCATTCCCCAGCACTCGTTCCCCAGTACTCGTTCCTGAGCACTCGTTCCCCAGCACTCATTCCCCAGCACTCATTCCTGAGCACTTGTTCCTCAGCACTCGTTCCTGAGCACTCATTCCCCAGCACTCGTTCCTCAGCACTCGTTCCCCAGCACTCGTTCGCCAGCACTCGTTCCTGAGCATTTGTTCCTGAGCACTCATTCCCCAGCACTCGTTCCCCAGCACTCGTTCCTCAGCACTCATTCCCCAGCACTCGTTCCAAAGCACTCGTTCACCAGTACTTGTTCCTGAGCACTCACTCCCCAGTACTCATTCCCCAGCACTCATTCCTGAGCACTTGTTCCCCAGCACTCGTTCTCCAGCACTCGTTCCTAAGCACTCATTCCCCAGTGCTCGTTCCTCAGCACTCGTTCCTCAGCACTCGTTCCTCAGCACTCGTTCCCCAGCACTCGTTCCCCAGCACTCACTCCTCAGCACTCATCCCCCAGCACTGGTTCCCCAGCACTCGTTCCTCAGCACTCGTTCCCCAGCACTCGTTCCTCAGCACTCGTTCCTCAGCACTCGTTCCTGAGCACTCGTTCCTGAGCACTCATTCCCCAGCACTCGTTCCTCAGCACTCGTTTCCCCAGCACTCGTTCCTCAGCACTCGTTCCACAGCACTCGTTCCTGAGCACTCGTTCCCCAGCACTCGTTCCTCAGCACTCGTTCCTCAGCACTCGTTCCTCAGCACTCATTCCTGAGCACTCATTCCCCAGCACTCGTTCCTCAGCACTCGTTCCTGAGCACTCGTTCCCCAGCACTCGTTCCTCAGCACTCGTTCCACAGCACTCATTCCTGAGCACTCATTCCCCAGCACTCGTTCCTCAGCACTCGTTCCTCAGCACTCGTTCCCCAGCACTCGTTCCTCAGCACTCGTTCCCCAGCACTCGTTCCCCAGCACTCGTTCCTGAGCACTCGTTCCCCAGCACTCGTTCCTCAGCACTCGTTCCACAGCACTCATTCCTGAGCACTCATTCCCCAGCACTCGTTCCTCAGCACTCGTTCCCTAGCACTCACTCCTCAGCACTCGTTCCCCAACACTCGTTCCCCAGCACTCGTTCCTCAGCACTTGTTCCCCAGCACTCACTCCTCAGCACTCGTTCCCAGCACTCGTTCCTCAGCACTCGTTCCTCAGCACTCGTTCCCCAGCACTCGTTCCCCAGCACTCACTCCTCAGCACTCGTTCCCCAGCACTCGTTCCTCAGCACTTGTTCCCCAGCACTCACTCCTCAGCACTCGTTCCCCAGCACTCGTTCCTCAGCACTTGTTCCCCAGCACTCACTCCTCAGCACTCATCCCCAAGCACTCATCCCCCAGCGCTCATCCCCCAGTGCTCATTCCTCAGCACTTGTTCCTCAGCACTTGTTCCTCAGCACTCGTTCCCCAGCACTTGTTCCTCAGCACTCATTATCCAGCAGTCGTTCCTCAGCGCTCGTTCCTGAGCACTCGTTCCCCAGTACTCATTCCTGAGCACTCGTTCCTCAGCACTTGTTCCCCAGCACTCGTTCCTGAGCACTCATTCCCCAGCACTCATTCCCCAGCACTCATTCCCCAGCACTCATTCCCCAGCACTCGTTCCTGAGCACTCGTTCCTCAGCACTCATTCCCCAGCACTCATTCCCCAGCACTCATTCCCCAGCACTCGTTCCTCAGCACTCATTCCCCAGCACTCGTTCCACAGCACTCGTTACTGAGCACTCATTCCCAGCACTCGTTCCCCAGTACTCGTTCCTGAGCACTCGTTCCCCAGCACTCATTCCCCAGCACTCATTCCTGAGCACTTGTTCCTCAGCACTCATTCCTGAGCACTCATTCCCCAGCACTCGTTCCTCAGCACTCGTTCGCCAGCACTCGTTCCTGAGCATTTGTTCCTGAGCACTCATTCCCCAGCACTCGTTCCCCAGCACTCACTCCTCAGCACTCGTTCCTCAGCACTCGTTCCTCAGCACTCGTTCCCCAGCACTCACTCCTCAGCACTCGTTCCCTAGCACTCACTCCTCAGCACTCGTTCCCCAACACTCGTTCCCCAGCACTCGTTCCTCAGCACTTGTTCCCCAGCACTCACTCCTCAGCACTCATTCCCAGCACTCGTTCCTCAGCACTTGTTCCCCAGCACTCACTCCTCAGCACTCGTTCCCCAGCACTCGTTCCTCAGCACTCGTTCCCCAGCACTCGTTCCCCAGCACTCACTCCTCAGCACTCGTTCCCCAGCACTCGTTCCTCAGCACTTGTTCCCCAGCACTCACTCCTCAGCACTCGTTCCCCAGCACTCGTTCCTCAGCACTTGTTCCCCAGCACTCACTCCTCAGCACTCATCCCCAAGCACTCATCCCCCAGCGCTCATCCCCCAGTGCTCATTCCTCAGCACTTGTTCCTCAGCACTTGTTCCTCAGCACTCATTCCCCAGCACTTGTTCCTCAGCACTCATTATCCAGCAGTCGTTCCTCAGCACTCGTTCCTGAGCACTCGTTCCCCAGTACTCATTCCTGAGCACTCGTTCCTCAGCACTTGTTCCCCAGCACTCGTTCCTGAGCACTCATTCCCCAGCACTCATTCCCCAGCACTCATTCCCCAGCACTCATTCCCCAGCACTCGTTCCTGAGCACTCGTTCCTCAGCACTCGTTCCCCAGCACTCACTCCTCAGCACTCGTTCCCCAGCACTCACTCCTCAGCACTCATCCCCAAGCACTCATCCCCCAGCGCTCATCCCCCAGTGCTCATTCCTCAGCACTCGTTCCTCAGCACTCGTTCCTCAGCACTCGTTCCCCAGCACTCACTCCTCAGCACTCGTTCCCTAGCACTCACTCCTCAGCACTCGTTCCCCAACACTCGTTCCCCAGCACTCGTTCCTCAGCACTTGTTCCCCAGCACTCACTCCTCAGCACTCGTTCCCAGCACTCGTTCCTCAGCACTTGTTCCCCAGCACTCACTCCTCAGCACTCGTTCCCCAGCACTCGTTCCTCAGCACTCGTTCCCCAGCACTCGTTCCCCAGCACTCACTCCTCAGCACTCGTTCCCCAGCACTCGTTCCTCAGCACTTGTTCCCCAGCACTCACTCCTCAGCACTCATTCCCCAGCACTCGTTCCTCAGCACTTGTTCCCCAGCACTCACTCCTCAGCACTCATCCCCAAGCACTCATCCCCCAGCGCTCATCCCCCAGTGCTCATTCCTCAGCACTTGTTCCTCAGCACTTGTTCCTCAGCACTCGTTCCCCAGCACTTGTTCCTCAGCACTCATTATCCAGCAGTCGTTCCTCAGCGCTCGTTCCTGAGCACTCGTTCCCCAGTACTCATTCCTGAGCACTCGTTCCTCAGCACTTGTTCCCCAGCACTCGTTCCTGAGCACTCATTCCCCAGCACTCATTCCCCAGCACTCATTCCCCAGCACTCATTCCCCAGCACTCGTTCCTGAGCACTCGTTCCTCAGCACTCATTCCCCAGCACTCATTCCCCAGCACTCATTCCCCAGCACTCGTTCCTGAGCACTCGTTCCCCAGCACTCATTCCCCAGCACTCATTCCTGAGCACTTGTTCCTCAGCACTCATTCCTGAGCACTCATTCCCCAGCACTCGTTCCTCAGCACTCGTTCGCCAGCACTCGTTCCTGAGCATTTGTTCCTGAGCACTCATTCCCCAGCACTCGTTCCCCAGCACTCACTCCTCAGCACTCGTTCCTCAGCACTCGTTCCTCAGCACTCGTTCCCCAGCACTCACTCCTCAGCACTCGTTCCCTAGCACTCACTCCTCAGCACTCGTTCCCCAACACTCGTTCCCCAGCACTCATTCCTCAGCACTTGTTCCCCAGCACTCACTCCTCAGCACTCGTTCCCAGCACTCGTTCCTCAGCACTTGTTCCCCAGCACTCACTCCTCAGCACTCGTTCCCTAGCACTCGTTCCTCAGCACTCGTTCCCCAGCACTCGTTCCCCAGCACTCACTCCTCAGCACTCGTTCCCCAGTACTCGTTCCTCAGCACTTGTTCCCCAGCACTCACTCCTCAGCACTCGTTCCCCAGCACTCGTTCCTCAGCACTTGTTCCCTAGCACTCACTCCTCAGCACTCATCCCCAAGCACTCATCCCCCAGCGCTCATCCCCCAGTGCTCATTCCTCAGCACTTGTTCCTCAGCACTTGTTCCTCAGCACTCGTTCCCCAGCACTTGTTCCTCAGCACTCATTATCCAGCAGTCGTTCCTCAGCACTCGTTCCTGAGCACTCGTTCCCCAGTACTCATTCCTGAGCACTCGTTCCTCAGCACTTGTTCCCCAGCACTCGTTCCTGAGCACTCATTCCCCAGCACTCATTCCCCAGCACTCATTCCCCAGCACTCGTTCCTGAGCACTCGTTCCTCAGCACTCATTCCCCAGCACTCATTCCCCAGCACTCATTCCCCAGCACTCGTTCCTCAGCACTCATTCCCCAGCACTCGTTCCTCAGCACTCGTTCCTGAGCACTCATTCCCCAGCACTCGTTCCCCAGTACTCGTTCCTGAGCACTCGTT
The DNA here is from genome assembly GCF_027579695.1 of Neoarius graeffei. Lineage (NCBI taxonomy): Eukaryota > Metazoa > Chordata > Actinopteri > Siluriformes > Ariidae > Neoarius > Neoarius graeffei. The sequence goes on from NC_083581.1 coordinate 2,196,549, forward strand.
CCCCAGCACTCATTCCTGAGCACTTGTTCCTCAGCACTCGTTCCTGAGCACTCATTCCCCAGCACTCGTTCCTCAGCACTCGTTCCCCAGCACTCGTTCGCCAGCACTCGTTCCTGAGCATTTGTTCCTGAGCACTCATTCCCCAGCACTCGTTCCCCAGCACTCGTTCCTCAGCACTCATTCCCCAGCACTCGTTCCAAAGCACTCGTTCACCAGTACTTGTTCCTGAGCACTCACTCCCCAGTACTCATTCCCCAGCACTCATTCCTGAGCACTTGTTCCCCAGCACTCGTTCTCCAGCACTCGTTCCTAAGCACTCATTCCCCAGTGCTCGTTCCTCAGCACTCGTTCCTCAGCACTCGTTCCCCAGCACTCGTTCCCCAGCACTCACTCCTCAGCACTCATCCCCCAGCACTGGTTCCCCAGCACTCGTTCCTCAGCACTCGTTCCCCAGCACTCGTTCCTCAGCACTCGTTCCTGAGCACTCGTTCCTGAGCACTCATTCCCCAGCACTCGTTCCTCAGCACTCGTTTCCCCAGCACTCGTTCCTCAGCACTCGTTCCACAGCACTCGTTCCTGAGCACTCGTTCCCCAGCACTCGTTCCTCAGCACTCGTTCCTCAGCACTCATTCCTGAGCACTCATTCCCCAGCACTCGTTCCTCAGCACTCGTTCCTGAGCACTCGTTCCCCAGCACTCGTTCCTCAGCACTCGTTCCACAGCACTCATTCCTGAGCACTCATTCCCCAGCACTCGTTCCTCAGCACTCGTTCCTCAGCACTCGTTCCCCAGCACTCGTTCCTCAGCACTCGTTCCCCAGCACTCGTTCCCCAGCACTCGTTCCTGAGCACTCGTTCCCCAGCACTCGTTCCTCAGCACTCGTTCCACAGCACTCATTCCTGAGCACTCATTCCCCAGCACTCGTTCCTCAGCACTCGTTCCCTAGCACTCACTCCTCAGCACTCGTTCCCCAACACTCGTTCCCCAGCACTCGTTCCTCAGCACTTGTTCCCCAGCACTCACTCCTCAGCACTCGTTCCCAGCACTCGTTCCTCAGCACTCGTTCCTCAGCACTCGTTCCCCAGCACTCGTTCCCCAGCACTCACTCCTCAGCACTCGTTCCCCAGCACTCGTTCCTCAGCACTTGTTCCCCAGCACTCACTCCTCAGCACTCGTTCCCCAGCACTCGTTCCTCAGCACTTGTTCCCCAGCACTCACTCCTCAGCACTCATCCCCAAGCACTCATCCCCCAGCGCTCATCCCCCAGTGCTCATTCCTCAGCACTTGTTCCTCAGCACTTGTTCCTCAGCACTCGTTCCCCAGCACTTGTTCCTCAGCACTCATTATCCAGCAGTCGTTCCTCAGCGCTCGTTCCTGAGCACTCGTTCCCCAGTACTCATTCCTGAGCACTCGTTCCTCAGCACTTGTTCCCCAGCACTCGTTCCTGAGCACTCATTCCCCAGCACTCATTCCCCAGCACTCATTCCCCAGCACTCATTCCCCAGCACTCGTTCCTGAGCACTCGTTCCTCAGCACTCATTCCCCAGCACTCATTCCCCAGCACTCATTCCCCAGCACTCGTTCCTCAGCACTCATTCCCCAGCACTCGTTCCACAGCACTCGTTACTGAGCACTCATTCCCAGCACTCGTTCCCCAGTACTCGTTCCTGAGCACTCGTTCCCCAGCACTCATTCCCCAGCACTCATTCCTGAGCACTTGTTCCTCAGCACTCATTCCTGAGCACTCATTCCCCAGCACTCGTTCCTCAGCACTCGTTCGCCAGCACTCGTTCCTGAGCATTTGTTCCTGAGCACTCATTCCCCAGCACTCGTTCCCCAGCACTCACTCCTCAGCACTCGTTCCTCAGCACTCGTTCCTCAGCACTCGTTCCCCAGCACTCACTCCTCAGCACTCGTTCCCTAGCACTCACTCCTCAGCACTCGTTCCCCAACACTCGTTCCCCAGCACTCGTTCCTCAGCACTTGTTCCCCAGCACTCACTCCTCAGCACTCATTCCCAGCACTCGTTCCTCAGCACTTGTTCCCCAGCACTCACTCCTCAGCACTCGTTCCCCAGCACTCGTTCCTCAGCACTCGTTCCCCAGCACTCGTTCCCCAGCACTCACTCCTCAGCACTCGTTCCCCAGCACTCGTTCCTCAGCACTTGTTCCCCAGCACTCACTCCTCAGCACTCGTTCCCCAGCACTCGTTCCTCAGCACTTGTTCCCCAGCACTCACTCCTCAGCACTCATCCCCAAGCACTCATCCCCCAGCGCTCATCCCCCAGTGCTCATTCCTCAGCACTTGTTCCCCAGCACTTGTTCCTCAGCACTCATTATCCAGCAGTCGTTCCTCAGCACTCGTTCCTGAGCACTCGTTCCCCAGTACTCATTCCTGAGCACTCGTTCCTCAGCACTTGTTCCCCAGCACTCGTTCCTGAGCACTCATTCCCCAGCACTCATTCCCCAGCACTCATTCCCCAGCACTCATTCCCCAGCACTCGTTCCTGAGCACTCGTTCCTCAGCACTCATTCCCCAGCACTCGTTCCTCAGCACTCATTCCCCAGCACTCGTTCCTCAGCACTCGTTCCTGAGCACTCATTCCCCAGCACTCGTTCCCCAGTACTCGTTCCTGAGCACTCGTTCCCCAGCACTCATTCCCCAGCACTCATTCCTGAGCACTTGTTCCTCAGCACTCGTTCCTGAGCACTCATTCCCCAGCACTCGTTCCTCAGCACTCGTTCCCCAGCACTCGTTCGCCAGCACTCGTTCCTGAGCATTTGTTCCTGAGCACTCATTCCCCAGCACTCGTTCCCCAGCACTCGTTCCTCAGCACTCATTCCCCAGCACTCGTTCCAAAGCACTCGTTCACCAGTACTTGTTCCTGAGCACTCACTCCCCAGTACTCATTCCCCAGCACTCATTCCTGAGCACTTGTTCCCCAGCACTCGTTCTCCAGCACTCGTTCCTAAGCACTCATTCCCCAGTGCTCGTTCCTCAGCACTCGTTCCTCAGCACTCGTTCCCCAGCACTCGTTCCTGAGCACTCATTCCCCAGCACTCGTTCCTCAGCACTCGTTTCCCCAGCACTCACTCCTCAGCACTCATCCCCCAGCACTGGTTCCCCAGCACTCGTTCCTCAGCACTCGTTCCCCAGCACTCGTTCCTCAGCACTCGTTCCCCAGCACTCGTTCCTGAGCACTCATTCCCCAGCACTCGTTCCTCAGCACTCGTTTCCCCAGCACTCGTTCCTCAGCACTCGTTCCACAGCACTCGTTCCTGAGCACTCGTTCCCCAGCACTCGTTCCTCAGCACTCGTTCCTCAGCACTCATTCCTGAGCACTCATTCCCCAGCACTCGTTCCTCAGCACTCGTTCCTGAGCACTCGTTCCCCAGCACTCGTTCCTCAGCACTCGTTCCACAGCACTCATTCCTGAGCACTCATTCCCCAGCACTCGTTCCTCAGCACTCGTTCCTCAGCACTCGTTCCCCAGCACTCGTTCCTCAGCACTCGTTCCCCAGCACTCGTTCCTCAGCACTCGTTCCTGAGCACTCGTTCCCCAGCACTCGTTCCTCAGCACTCGTTCCACAGCACTCATTCCTGAGCACTCATTCCCCAGCACTCGTTCCTCAGCACTCGTTCCTCAGCACTCGTTCCCCAGCACTCGTTCCTCAGCACTCGTTCCTCAGCACTCATTCCCCAGCACTCATTCCCCAGCACTCGTTCCACAGCACTCGTTCCTGAGCACTCGTTCCCCAGCACTCGTTCCTCAGCACTCGTTCCACAGCACTCATTCCTGAGCACTCATTCCCCAGCACTCGTTCCTCAGCACTCGTTCCCCAGCACTCGTTCCTCAGCACTCGTTCCTCAGCACTCGTTCCCCAGCACTCGTTCCTCAGCACTCGTGCCACAGCACTCGTTCCTCAGCACTCGTGCCACAGCACTCATTCCTGAGTACTCGTTCCCCAGCACTTGTTCCCCAGCACTCATTCCTGAGCACTCATTCCCCAGCACTCATTCCTGAGCACTCATTCCCCAGCACTCATCCCTGAGCACTCGTTCCCCAGCACTCATTCCTGAGCACTCGTTCCCCAGCACTCATTCCTGAGCACTCATTCCCTAGCACTCGTTCCCCAGCACTCGTTCCTGAGCACTTGTTCCTGAGCACTCATTCCCCAGTACTCGTTCCTGAGCAGTCATTCCTCAGCACTCGTTCCCCAGCACTCGTTCCTGAGCACTCATTCCCCAGCACTCGTTCCTGAGCACTCATTCCCCAGCATTCGTTCCACAGCACTCGTTCCTCAGCACTCGTTCCACAGCACTCATTCCCCAGCACTCGTTCCTCAGCACTCATTCCCCAGCACTCGTTCCTCAGCACTCATTCCCCAGCACTCGTTCCTGAGCACTCATTCCCCAGCACTCGTTCCTGAGCACTCATTCCCCAGCACTCGTTCCACAGCACTCATTCCCCAGCACTCGTTCCTGAGCACTCATTCCCCAGCACTCGTTCCTCAGCACTCATTCCCCAGCACTCGTTCCTCAGCACTCATTCCCCAGCACTCGTTCCTCAGCACTCATTCCCCAGCACTTGTTCCTCAGCACTCATTCCCCAGCACTCGTTCCTGAGCACTCATTCCCCAGCACTCGTTCCACAGCACTCGTTCCTGAGCACTCATTCAAATCAAATCAAATCAAATCAAATCAAATCAAATCAAATCAAATCAAATCAAATCAAATCAAGTCAAGTTTATTTGTATAGCGCTTTTAACAATAAACATTGTCGCAAAGCAGCTTTACAGAATTTGAACGACTTAAAACATGAGCTAATTTTATCCCTAATCTATCTCCAATGATGAAGCCTGTGGTGACCGTGGCAAGGAAAAACTCCCTCAGACGACATAAGGAAGAAACCTCGAGAGGAACCAGACTCAAAAGGGAACCCATCCTCATTTGGGCAACAACAGACAGCCTGACTATAATATTAACAGTTTTAACAGGTATAACCCTCAACTGTCCTCATGGGGCCGTCCTTCACAGGAGCGGTGCGATAAAACTCCGACCAGACACAGGGCACCAGGATGGATCAAGCAGGTCCGAGGGGCAGAAGAGGCCAGCATCTCAATCCCAGGATCAACATGTAACTCAGAGGGACAGATTGGGGGGGGGGGAAGAGAGAGAGAGAGAGAAAGAAAACACAGGTTGTTAGGTATGCCCTAAAAATGTCAAGTATTAAATCTGTGTGGTAGGCTCGCAGAGACGAGAGTCTTTACATCAGGCATAACACACAATGGCATGTTAATATGGTAAAAAATATATCATGACCTGCTCTGGCTGGATGCTTGATTGGGTGATGGGAGCACACTCCTCAGCAATGATGGGATGCAGATGGGACCCTTAGGGCTGGCCAAGACAATTCAGTTACATTTCACCGGGTCTGGGACATGCGACAGAATGTCTGACGGCCGATTCCCTGCAGGCTACGATAGCCAGTCGAGGTCTCCACCCTCTCCACCAAAAGATTTCCTGTTGACTCCATGTAACTCAGAGGGACAGATTTGGGGTGGGGGGGAGGGAAAGAAAACACAGGTTGTTAGGTATGCCCAATGTCACCTGAATAAGTAGGAACAGTATACATATTGCACCGAGTACAAGCAGCACTCGTTCCTGAGCACTCATTCCCCAGCACTCGTTCCACAGCACTCGTTCCACAGCACTCGTTCCACAGCACTCGTTCCTGAGCACTCATTCCCCAGCACTCGTTCCTGAGCACTCATTCCCCAGCACTCATTCCTCAGCACTCGTTCCCCAGCACTCGTTCCTGAGCACTCATTCCCCAGCACTCGTTCCTGAGCACTCATTCCCCAGCACTCGTTCCACAGCACTCGTTCCTCAGCACTTGTTCCACAGCACTCGTTCCTGAGCACTCATTCCCCAGCACTCGTTCCTCAGCACTCGTTCCACAGCACTCGTTCCTGAGCACTCATTCCCCAGTACTCGTTCCTGAGCACTCGTTCCCGAGCACTCATTCCCCAGCACTCGTTCCTGAGCACTCATTCCCCAGCACTCGTTCCTCAGCACTCGTTCCTGAGCACTCGTTCCCCAGCACTCGTTCCTGAGCAGTCATTCCTCAGCACTCGTTCCCCAGCACTCGTTCCCCAGTACTCGTTCCTGAGCACTCGTTCCTGAGCACTCATTCCCCAGTACTCGTTTCTGAGCAGTCATTCCTCAGCACTCGTTCCTCAGCACTCGTTCCTGAGCACTCATTCCCCAGTGCTCATTCCCCAGCACTCGTTCCCCAGCACTCGTTCCTCAGCACTCGTTCCCCAGCACTCGTTCCCCAGCACTCGTTCCTCAGCACTCGTTCCCCAGCACTCGTTCCTCAGCACTCGTTCCTCAGCACTTGTTCCTCAGCACTTGTTCTCCAGCACTCATTCCTCAGCACTCGTTCCCCAGCACTCGTTCCTCAGCACTCGTTCCTCAGCACTTGTTCCTCAGCACTTGTTCTCCAGCACTCATTCCCCAGTACTCGTTCCTCAGCACTCGTTCCCCAGCACTCGTTCCTCAGCACTCGTTCCTCAGCACTCGTTCCCCAGCACTCGTTCCTCAGCACTCGTTCCCCAGCACTCGTTCCCCAGCACTCGTTCCTCAGCACTCGTTCCCCAGCACTCGTTCCTCAGCACTCGTTCCTCAGCACTTGTTCCTCAGCACTTGTTCTCCAGCACTCATTCCTCAGCACTCGTTCCCCAGCACTCGTTCCTCAGCACTCGTTCCCCAGCACTCGTTCCTCAGCACTCGTTCCCCAGCACTCGTTCCTCAGCACTTGTTCCTCAGCACTTGTTCCTCAGCACTTGTTCCCCAGCACTCGTTCCTCAGCACTCGTTCCCCAGCACTCGTTCCTCAGCACTTGTTCCATAGCACTCGTTCCTCAGCACTCGTTCCCCAGCCCTCGTTCCTCAGCACTCGTTCTCCAGCACTCGTTCCCCAGTACTCGTTCCTCAGCACTCGTCTGAACAGGTTTATTCGTTGTGGAATCATCACTGTAACACACATCACCATGATATGAACTCTGAACAGCTTTTATTGTTAGGATGAGTTTGTTTTCTTCTATTTTTTCATTCATTAGTTTTGTGTATTTTCTGTCGCTTGTCTCATCTGGAGTTAATCCTGTTATTAAACTGAATCACGTGACGTATGCAGGACGTATGTCTGGTTTCCAGTTATATTTACTCGCTATGTTATCTTCTAGTGTGTGTTTTCGTTCTGTGTTATTCATTCATCCTTTAATTAAAGCTTTGTGAATTTGTTTCCGGTGTTTTATGTTTCTGCAACAAATGAACAAAAATGTGAGGAAAATATTGGTGTGTGTGGAGCAACATAACTGTCAAAAAGTGGTGATGTTTCGCTGCTGCTTTGAATTTTCCTTTGGATCATCAAGAGTTGAATTTTGTCTCAGAAAATAAACTTTAAATAAATAAATCAATGTAAATCACATACAGCAGTGATATCTTGTCACGTAAAGGTGTCTTAAATATCAGTTAATTCACCTCTCATTTCTCTTTATTAGATTGTTTTTAAATAAATATAAGATTATTAGCTCATTCAGCCGACAGGTGATGAGTTTAATACCATCATGTGTTGTCCGTTGTCCGGCCGGCGGCGTTCACATTTCACAAAAATCACTTCTCTCTCAATTCTTCCCCAATTTTTATCCTTTTTGGCAGAAAGGTCGGTCTGCCCGGGGTGCATATAGCGTCTAGCCAAATTTGCATAACTGCAATTAATAATGAAGATATAGACTAATTAAGCCTTAATGAGCAGTTTCCACCCAAATCACTTCTTCTCGTTCAATTCCTCGCCATTTTGGATTCTTTCTGGTAAATAGTTTGGTATTCCTAGGGTTTGTAATCGCTTCTATATATAGCTTGTATATAATGTATATAGCTTACAACATTTATTGCGCAAGGTGGCCCATTTTAGATCGTTCCTTCTGGACTAGACGGGGCTGGAGTGAGCTACACCATCATTGACGGTCTCATTATTCATATTTCTCTACATTTTTTCTCATTTCTGTCTGATACTTTTTAAAAATGATCTGCCAATAGTGTGTGAGACCATTTTAAGCTTGAAGTGTTTATAGATGTGCTTCACGGACTTCTGTTTGTTATAATATCCTTATAATGAGAAATATCCATCCATCTTATTATCTGTAGCCGCTTTATCCTGTTCTACAGGGTCGCAGGCAAGCTGGAGCCTATCCCAGCTGACTACGGGCGAAAGGCGGGGTTCACCCTGGACAAGTCGCCAGGTCATCACAGGGCTGACACATAGACACAGACAACCATTCACACTCACATTCACACCTACGCTCAATTTAGAGTCACCAGTTAACCTAACCTGCATGTCTTTGGACTGTGGGGGAAACCGGAGCACCCAGAGGAAACCCACGCGGACACGGGGAGAACATGCAAACTCCGCACAGAAAGGCCCTCGCTGGCCACGGGGCTCGAACCCGGACCTTCTTGCTGTGAGGCGACAGCGCTAACCACTACACCACCGTGCCACCGCAATGAGAAATATTAGAGAGCTTGATTAATGATGCTTAATTAAATACACAACATAATCAGAGTTTTTTTTGCAGTCTGGGTTTTTCTTCATTAGTAAAAGTGCAGCTGTGTGAAGACGAGCTCTGCCTCCGTCAGGTTTTTTTTTTAATTGAATTTTATTATGGGACGAGTTGGTACAGTTTGAGTTCAGTGGTCAGGGTCAGTGAGTAAATGGAAGAGTTCCAGAGTGATGACATCCTGTGGAGCAGGAAAAGGCGTTGGTGATAATCTCCATGAGTAATGACTTTGTGTCGGCTCCATGCCGAGGCCCATGGGGTCACTGGCACTTATTTACACTCGGACACGATTTTATTTTCTCACAGAAATCAAAAAGGAGAAATATCTGAAGCCATAATGAAGGAAATTAGAAGATCAGTGAGAGAGAGAGAGAGAGAGAAGTGATACTTGATTTTTTTCTCTTTTTTCACCTCATCACTACCTATGATGTTATCCGTCTTCCTGAAAAACTCCATCCAGCTTTATTACTGCGAGCTTCAGGAATTAAAGAGAATGACCTCATGCTCGCCCCCTTTCAGCCTCCACCCCTGTGTAAAGGGCAGCGGGGGAGTCCATGAACACACACACACACACACACACACACACACACACACACACACACACACACACGACTAAAAATGATGACAAATGCAAATGTAATTTTGTGTTATTGTGCAGTGAGTGGACATGTCTGTTATCTGTAGTGTAGAAATAAAACGAGAGAAAAAAGAGAGAAGGAAATGAAAGCTGGACATGACATCACTGTGACTGCTTCCCAAAAACATCAGTATTAATAGAAACTTTCTGCTGACTCGTCTCCTGGAGAAAAAAAAGTACAGATAAGTTCATTTACAGTGCCGTGTAAAAGTATTTGCTCCCACCCTTCAATTTTTTCCCTCTATTTCTGCACAATAAATGCTTCAGATCCTCAAACAGAACGAGAACGGAAGACAAAGATGAAACGTGTGACGAAACGTGGATTTTAAATTATTATTTCCTTTATGAAAGGAAAAATCTTATATATCACCCTTGTGAAAAAGTAATTGCACCCTTTAAACTTCATAACTGATTGTGCCCCGTTCAGCTGCAACGAGTGAAATTAACACCTCTGATTACAACACTGCAAAATTACTGGAACCAAATTTACTGAAGAAAAGCGTAGTCACAATTTCCACACAAACAAATCTGAGTAAATTTAATGAAGCATGTCTTAAGGAAGATGAAGTAAGGATGGTGTTAAGGATTATTCATGTAAAAAGTACATTTAATGAGCAGCGTTCTTATTCTATAAAAACATTTTAATCAAATTTGAGTAATCATTACTACTACAACTACTACAATTACACTTAAACCCTTTAATGGTTCCAGTCAGAAGTAGCACAGCAATAAGTAAATGCTCTTAAAGCAACTTTGTAAAGATTCATAACCGTCTTAAAGCTGACACCAAGCACAAAATATTGAAAATCTCGTCCAGAAAACTCCAAATGAAATCTGTTTACAGTTCTAAAAAATTGAGGCCAAAAAACACTTTTGTTTCTTTTTAGTTTTATGAGCATTTGCAAAATTATGTTTTTATGTTTATTATGTTTATTTGAGCCCAGAAATGTTAGTAAAATATGCACTTTAGGTTTCAGCAACATATCTACATTCATTAACTGATCGGTTTTGATCTGTCTGTAATGAAGGAGGTCAAATTGACAAAGGACGATGCCGGAATGTTGACCCTCTGCCGCCTAGAAGATTCGGACTCACAGATCGATCCGGGAGCAAACAGTCACTGACACGGACACAGCTGCTCAGAGATGTTTCTCAGTTTATTGTCGGACGAACACGAGGATATATTCACATTCAGGAGTGTGCTATAGCGAAGTGATTGGATGATAATGATTTAACTGATGAAGCTAAGTTAGCTGCGTATGACAGGGTAATGGAAATGGGTGATGAAGCCTTACATCACTGCTTTAGACTACACTATTTAATGAAAGAAGAGAGACATTACACACACCAGCCACTTTATAAGGAACACCCCTACATCCACCTGCTGTTTCCTGCAGTTCTGTAATCAGCCGATCGCTCGATGCATCAAATTCCACAGATACAAATCAAGAGCTTCAGTTAATGTTCACAATGTTCAAACATCAGAACGGGAAAAATTGTGATCTCACAGTGAAGTGTGACTTTCTTTCACTGTGGTATGGGTGTTGGTTTGAGCCAGATGGATGGAAAAAAAAACCCCAGCAAGTGAGTGAGCATACATGTCAACCTATACGGAATGTCCGTATTTTATACGGATTTGATTCAATAAACGTAGTATACAGGCGTACAAATAAAGTTATACGGATTCTTTTAAAAAACTTCAATATTTATTTAGAGCTATAATCAATTCCCACGATGATAAAAGAGCGCATAACATTTACAAACGTACTGTACACCACAGAAAGCACAAACAGCCAGTAAAGAGTCTTATGAAATCGCGCGTTATCTTGTGGTAGCGAGACTTCGTTCCACTTTTGATCATGCGCACACTAGGGCTGGGTATCACCAGATACCTCACGATACGATACTATGGCCATATTTTGCCCACGATAACGATAATATCACAGTACAGCGATTCTGCGATAATCGATATATTGCAAGAAATTTCAACCACATCACAATATCTGTGTCACTGAAGAAAATCAGAATTTATTGACCACTGTAAAATTACATTTCACATACATAACTACACACTCTTGCCAGACATATATTTGTCTCTATTCCACTGCTGGCAAAACCAAGAGTTGCTTCACTACAACATACAGAAAATTCCCATTTCTGTGCTAGTATTATCAACTTTTCTGTAAGCATGGACACATCAGTGCTACTTAACAAGCAGAATCAAATTGTTTTATGAAAACTTGCACTGCAGACTGCACATACATTTCAGTGCTAACACTAATATCTCATCTCATCTCATTATCTCTAGCCGCTTTATCCTTCTACAGGGTCGCAGGCAAGCTGGATCCTATCCCAGCTGACTACGGGCGAAAGGCGGGGTTCACCCTGGACAAGTCGCCAGGTCATCACAGGGCTGACACATAGACACAGACAACCATTCACACTCACATTCACACCTACGCTCAATTTAGAGTCACCAGTTAACCTAACCTGCATGTCTTTGGACTGTGGGGGAAACCGGAGCACCCGGAGGAAACCCATGCGGACACGGGGAGAACATGCAAACTCCGCACAGAAAGGCCCTCGCCGGCCCCGGGGCTCGAACCCAGGACCTTCTTGCTGTGAGGCGACAGCGCTAACCACTACACCACCGTGCCAACACTAATATCAATTTGTTCTTTGTAAACTTGAGAACATATACCTGAGAACATTTAACTTGTGCTTATTTTGCAGGAACAGCACACTGTCTGGAACACATTGAAAAGTGCAGTGTGCATCTTAGTCTCCCTGAGCACAATGCTGAAACAAAGTGCAGTGTGGGTCAGCGTCCACACACTGAAACTGAACTGAAACCTCAGTGAATCATGTTTCTTCTGAACTTTGAGTAAATACTCAAAATGAAATGCAGCGTCTCACACACACTAAAATTGAAAATGCAAAATAAAGTGCAGCTTCTTGCCTTTGGCCTTAAATGACAAAATTAAGTTCACAGTTACAGTAAGTCACACATCACTGAAGTAGACGGGAGGACTTTGGCGCTGTCCAGTGTAGTTTGCTTCGGGTCGGGTTTCGGCGGCTCCGGCTGAGCTAATATGTCGGGGTGGTGTCGTGCTAAGTAAGTTCGCAAGTTTGTTGTGTTACCTGAATATCTAATTGGAGCGAAACAGGTTTTGCAGAGTGCGTACTCTTTGTCTGGCTCACTGTTTTTTTCTCCTTTCCTTTGGAATCCAAAGTGCCTCCGAACATCTGCCTTAAAGTTCGGCGGCGTCTCTAGGTTTACGTTAACAGCCATGCTTGCTTGTTTTTTTTTCCTCACTGCAACTGCCGGGGAAAAAAGAGAAGACGAAGAGTGCCTTACAGTGAGGGAGCAGCACAGCGACACCTCGCGGAGCGGAGGTGCGGAAGTCGTACTGGATTTACAACCCGTCTGAAACATGATTTATTATTTGAAAAAATATCGATATTCAAATTTTGAGTATCGATATTGAATCGGAAGACAAAGTATCGCGATATATCGCCGTATCGATATTTTTGCACACCCCTAGCGCACACTGCATTGCGAGAATCTCGCCAACCGGGAAGTAACATTTTGTTTGAAACGCATATTTCCACCTGAGCGACTTTCACTAGCGACTGAAAAGATTCTGAATGGGCACTCCGGCAAGATCAACACAGACACTTGCTGTGACGTGCAGCCTCGTGAGGTATTGGTGCAGAGCGCTAAAAAAGCTGTCATGGAGTACAATTCAGAACATTAGAGTGACACTTTGTGTTTTTGTCAAACATTGGAGCTTTGTATTCATTCTGAAGGTTTATTGTTATTAATATTGAATAAAAAGTAACTGGGATATATCATTGTTAATTATCATTCAAATTTTAGGTAAATTATTTTAATTTGCATCTTATACGGATTTTATAAGGGAAATACGGATTTTGGAGGTTGGTTATACAGGTTTGATTGACCAAAGGTTGACATGTATGAGTGAGTGAGTGACAGTTCTGTGGGTGGAAACAAACGCCTTGTTGATAAGAGAGGGTCAGAGGGAAATGGACAGATTTGAGGAGGTTTGAGCTTTTTTTTCTAGGAAGGATATAGTAACTCATATAATCACTCTTTACAACCGTGGTGAGCAGAAAAGCATCTCCGCAGAAAAGCAACAGCAGAACAGAAGAACACATTGGGTTCCACTTCTGCAGCCAAGAACAGGGATCTTAGAACCAATAACAAGTTCCTATTAAAGTGGCCGGAGAGTGTACCAATACCTCACCCATCAGGATCATAATGCTATGAAAGAAGAAAGACATTACTGGTCAAAGTAACCTTCCTTAAACAGAGAGAAGAATGTGTGAGCAAAGATAAATCTCAAGGATTTAACTCGCCAAAATAAATAGCAATAAGCACGGCCTGTTCCAGCGTCAACGCCAAAGACATATCTCTGGCATTAATTAACTTTGTTAAAGCTTTGAAGTAATTCTGCTTAATAATTTACTGGGTTTTTTTTGTTTGTTTGTTTAAACATCTCAGATTTGTTTTAGTCATACTTCCTGAACAACAGAATCATTTCTTTGACATCACTATCGAAGAATTCAGGTCCACTCCAGAAGTCATTGTAGAATTCTTTAATTCAGCTCCATCAGAGATGTTTTTGAGTGCAAACTGCCTGCACCGTCCTGATAAGGTTCGGGTCAGGACTTTGACTAAGACACTCCAAAACCGCTTGTGCTTTTGATTTCATTTTAATTTTAAAACTCGTCTTCAAATTCAGCTTCATAGAAACCAGAAGCCGACTCCTGTGTACTGAGGGAAATCCTGGCACCCAACAGAGAGACGTTTCTCAGCCTGTGAGTTCGTCCTGCTGGACGTCTGCAGCGCTGACTGTCAGGAGGTCTGATTCCCCATTAATTTCAGAAAAAACGGGAAATGAAATCTGATAATGGCACCACTGAGACAAAAACATCACATATTTCTGAGGACAGAGGATTTTAAAAAGTTATGCAAGCTTGTGTTGTGGCAAAAAAAAAGAAAGAAAGAATATAAACTTCTTCCTGTTTTCATTCTGACATCACGCCTTAAATCCATTCTGTTGGACTCCAATGATTTCATCGAGCCACATTTATAATTAATTATATTTCACAAAGAAAAAGTAAAAATGAAATCTTTAAAAACATTTTCCTGTGTCATCCTTGGAGATATTTTAAAAACTCTTCAGGTTTAATTCAGCAGCATGACATCCCTCAAAATACTCAGAAGCACATTCAGTGATTTATATTTTATAAAATAATAATATTTGATATTATTTGTTTTAATTAATGAAAGTTGGATGTTGTGTCCTTAATAAACCGACTCATTCTTGTTAATAAACTGTAGGTTTTTTTCACTTGGTTGTATTTTGTCTATTAATATTAATTAATTCATTAATAATGTATAACTTCATAATTATTATAAATAAATACATTTATTAATTAGTTAGTGAGTTTGTTAATGAATTCATGCTTTGAGTTTTAATTTTCAGAAGAATAACAACTTTATTATTATTATTATTATTATTGTTGTGGATGTTGTGGGGCTGTCTTGGTTGACACGCCTCTGCAACATCACGTGGCGGTCGGGGACAGTGCCTCTGGAGTGGCAGACTAGGGTGGTGGTTCCTCTTTTTAAGAAAGGGGACCGGAGAGTGTGCTCCAACTATAGGGGAATCACACTTCTCAGCCTCCCCGGGAAGGTTTACTCCAGGGTACTGGAGAGGAGAATTTGATCAATAGTCGAACCTCGGATCCAGGAGGAACAATGCGGTTTTCATCCTGGTCGCGGAACACTGGACCAGCTCTATACCCTTCATAGGGTGCTCAAGGGTTCATGGGAGTTTGCCCAACCAGTCCACATGTGCTTCGTGGATCTGGAGAAGGCATTCGACCGTGTCCCTCGTGGTATTCTGTGGGGGGTGCTTCAGGAGTATGGGGTTCGGGGCTCTTTGCTAAGGGCTGTCCGGTCTCTGTACAAACGGAGCAGGAGTCTGGTTCGCATTGCCGGGAGTAAGTCAGACCTGTTCCCAGTGCATGTTGGACTCTGGCAGGGCTGCCCTTTGTCACCGGTTCTGTTCATAATTTTTATGGACAGAATTTCTAGGCGCAGCCAGGGGCCGGAAGGAGTCCTGTTTGGGAACCACAGGATTTCATCTCTGCTTTTTGCGGATGATGTTGTCCTGTTGGCTTCTTCAAACCAGGACCTTCAGCATGCACTGGGGCGGTTTGCAGTCAAGTGTGAAGCGGCTGGGATGAGAATCAGCACCTCCAAGTCCGAGGCCATGGTTCTCGACCGGAAAAGAGTGGCTTGCCCTCTCCAGGTTGGTGGAGAAGTCCTGCCTCAAGTGGAGGAGTTTAAGTATCTCAGGATCTTGTTCACAAGTGAGGGAAAGATGGAGTGTGAGATTGACAGGCGGATCGGTGCGGCCTCCGCAGTGATGCGGTCGCTTTACCGGTCCGTCGTGGTGAAGAAGGAGCTGAGCCAAAAGGTGAAGCTCTCAATTTACCGGTCGATCTATGTTCCGACTCTCACCTATGGTCATGAGCTTTGGGTAATGACCAAAAGAACAAGATCGCGGATACAAGCGGCCGAAATGAGTTTCCTTCGCAGGGTGGCTGGGCACTCCCTTAGAGATAGGGTGAGAAGCACAGTCACTCGGGAGAAGCTCGGAGTAGAGCCGCTGCTCCTCCACATCGAGAAGAATCAGCTGAGGTGGCTCGGGCATCTCTTTCGGATGCCTCCTGGACGCCTCCCTGGGGAGGTGTTCCAGGCATGGCCCCCCGGGAGGAGGCCCCAGGGAAGACCCAGGACACGCTGGAGGGACTATGTCTCTCGGCTGGCCTGGGAACGCCTCGGTGTTCTTCCCAAGGAGCTGGCCGAGGTGTCTGGGGAAAGGGAAGTTTGGGCTTCCATGCTCAGACTGCTGCCTCCGCAACCCGGCCCCGGATAAAGCGGAAGAAGACGAGACGAGACGAGACGAGACGAGACGAGACGAGATTATTATTATTATTATTAGTAATAGTAGCAGCATTTTTAGACCAATTTATTAGTTTGGATTTTTGAACAAGTTCTAGCAATTAATTAATTGATTAAAGGAGAACTGAAGTCATTTTTAAACTTGCTTTATTTCTTAATTAACGTGTTATTCAATTATGTTTTTGGTTTTAGTAACCTTATATCGTGACTCGTATTGGAAACTCATTGCAATTAAATATTATACTTATCGGCCTATTGGGTTTTTAGCCGTGTTGAATTTAGTTCGTTTGGTCCACGGCAGGCGTCGCTTATCTGCACGATCTTCACGAGACTTGTGCGAGACTTCGAAATGTGAAGTGTCAGCCAGGTGTCAGTGCCGCCATTTTGAAAACTGTTTTCCAAACGAAGTATTGCACAAAAACGAGTTTAAATGACGATTACTGCCTACTTTTTTCAAACTTTCCTGATTGTTATCAAAACAAACCAAACTTCCGGCTTGATTACATCAGCATTTGAAAGAGGGCGCGCGTGTCTTTTGACAACGTTGGCAGATGTTGGTGACTTTGATTTCCACTGTACGTTTTACTTCCGTCCTACGATGTCTCGCACAGGTCTCAATGAATCTCGTTTATGGCCATTGCTTTGACATATGGACTGATATATTACACAGCATTTTTCAAACACTCATAACTTGCTATAGCAGTGACAGAATAGCGATCAAACATGCATTCCTATATTTAATAAAATGAGATAAATAGAATTTTGATGATAAAAAATTGGCCTTCATTTCCCCTTTAATTTATTGATGAATTAATTATTGTTTTCAATGTTAATTTTCAAAAGCATAAAATATTAAATAAATTATTACACTGTAAGCAACATTATGCACAAAAATTAATTAAAAAATATCAGCATATCCTGAATTTGTTTCCTTTTCAGACAATAACTGTGATTTGGAGCATCAGGAACACTAAAGGGTTCCTGAGAGACCAGTAAAAGTTTTACAAAGGGCCCTATAACAGTTCCAAGCAGAACTCTTTTAAAAACACAGAACTGCTAACCATCAGAAGAACCCATTAAAGGGCATATTCTGGACCAATTTCGTTTTTTTTTTTATATGAAAGTATGTCCCTTTACACACTCATCCAGAAGGGTAATTTTGCACAAGGCCATCTGTCTACAGCAGAAAAAAATAAAATAACAAAACGCGTCTGGAAAAATCCCAAGGGAGTCTGGAGCCAGATTCGTGACGTCACCTGCGGAAGCGCCAGCAGGCTGCGCGAGCTTTGCACGGTTTCAGTGCACAGCCTGTGTAGACCAAGCGCTCCCATTTCTCTCTCATTGTCCGGTCTTTTGGAAAACGATGAGTACTAATCCCATCAAGATTGGTGTTGCTACACCCTCCTACGATACATCTGTTAACCATTTTAATAATTACGTGATAACGTTGAAGAAATTTGCAGAAAACCACCAGGTCGTTTTCTCGTAAACAAACCAGCGCTGACGTAGGATTCAGAAGGAGGCGTCCCGCACGCGACGCCACGAAAATCAATGTTTCCCGGGAAATCCAAATGCCAAGTTTTTTCAGAGGCGGACCAATTCACCTCAAATGGCTTGATTTCAAGTGAATTTTTCTGGTATTGCGCAAGGTAAAAAAAATTGCAGAGGATGCAGAATGTGACAGATATTTGACCAAAGTTTAATATAAAATAGGAGAATTACATTGATCTTGCTCCTGAATTTACCCGTGATATGCACTTTAAGAAGCGTGTCCATGCTTGGTTCTTCAGTTTGTGTTGAAATGTGGTTACGACCCAGGCTCGTGTGGGCCGCAAACACGAATGGAGTCAAACACCAAAATGAAGTTCATAATATAAATGTATTTGTATCAGCAAAAACAGAAGATATGTCTCGGGGATGTGAACTTCTGTTTGTGAAAGTAATGAGTGAGTGGAAAGCCGGCAGGGATCAGAGTGAGAGTAGGGGAAATGATTGTGGTGTAGCAAGGGAGTGTATGAAAGATGCAGTGTGTGTGTGTGTGTGTGTGTGTCGTGGAGGAGACAGAGTGTGAGTGTTAGACTCTAAGTGTGGGGGCGGGGCCGAGTGTCTAGTCTAGGGGCAAGTTGTTCCCGGCTTTTATAGCCGGTTGCCAGGTGTGGCTAATTTCAATCAACCACTCTGCCATTTCCCGCCAGCCAAGACTCCACAGTGGTTCAGACTGACAGAGACGCAGAGGGTCGTCACAATATACAGACTGCAGACTTTTCCAGTCACAGAAGGTTCCAAGTAAAAACTCTTTAAAATGCTAGAACTTGTATAAAAAATCCAAAGAACTTCTAAAGAAGAACCAGTTTCTCTACTCGGCTTCTAACGTCATATACTAGAGATGTTTTCCTTTGTTAATCTCAATGTTCTCTTAATCAAAAACCCTACAACATTCATGGGTTTTTTCCTCTTGGTCCTGTAGAACCTTAGAACCAAGAGTTGACCTTTTAGACAGGGTTCCCATTAAAACCTCTTTAGGAACTGAAGAACCCTTATCTACCCAATGTATCTGAGACTGTATTTGGAACCTTATTTACTGTAATTCCACTCTCTAGAGTCAAGGCAAGGATGGGTTCTGCTTTTATCATCCTGGTTCCTCTCAGGGTTTCCTCTTCATGTTCTTCGGAAGTTATTTCTTGCAACTGTGACCTTTGGTTCATTTATTAAATCCTGGAAAGCTGCTTTTTTCCTAATGAGTGGTGTTAAACTCTGAACCTCTGAGATTTACATTCCTCACACTGAGAACCACACACAGTTCCAGATAGATCCACAGAATCATTTATAGGCAAAAACCTTTAAGGTCTCTCAGGAGGAATTAGTAAATATGCCGTGAAACACATTACAACAAGCTGAACGCTGCCAGAAAGGGTTCGGTTCCAAGTAGAAACTGTTTTTGGATGCTAGGAACCCTTAGAGAACCTTTGAAGAATGCTTTCTTCTAAGTGTATTAATGCAGTGGTTCTCAAACTTTTTTCACCAAGTACCACCTCAGAAAATACTTGGCTCTCCAAGTACCACCATAATGACCAACATTAAAATACAGTAGCGTAGTAGGCCTAAGTATTCATTAAAAACAAGGCGGAGGTTTTATTTAACAAGTATATTTAATATTGTTGGCCACTGTAACATTACACACAGTACTTTGAACAGTAACACTGTGTTTAAATATAGGAAAATAAAACACTGTACTTAAATAATGAATCAAATAAATTGGCCAAATCTGCAACATCTGTAGTCTCATCAAGCTCATCTCATCTTATTATCTGTAGCCGCTTTATCCTGTTCTACAGGGTCGCAGGCGAGCTGGATCCTATCCCAGCTGACTACGGGTGAAAGGCGGGGTTCACCCTGGACAAGTCGCCAGGTCATCACAGGGCTGACACATAGACACAGACAACCATTCACACTCACATTCACACCTACGCTCAATTTAGAGTCACCAGTTAACCTAACCTGCATGTCTTTGGACTGTGGGGGAAACCGGAGCACCCGGAGGAAACCCACGCGGACACGGGGAGAACATGCAAACTCCGCACAGAAAGGCCCTCGCTGGCCACGGGGCTCGAACCCGGACCTTCTTGCTGTGAGGCGACAGCGCTAACCACTACACCACCGTGCCGCCCTCTCATCAAGCTGTATGGTAAAATATCTACTGTTCTTAATGCGCTCAATCAGTGTCTTTTTAACATCGTCAGCCGTGTCATTTATTCTCCTTGACACGGTGTCATTTGAAAGCGGCACCAAGTTTAACACTCTGGCAGCTTTCTCTCCACACATGATACGTGTCATCTCTTTGGCTAATGGTAAACACAGCAGTTCCCCTATTGTGTGCGGCTCACCGGCTCTGGCGATCAGGAGGCTGGTACGATATGAAGCTTCCTGTGCTTTGGCTACAGGTGTACCATAGGACAGAATGGAGGACTTGGACTGCTTCAGTTCATTACGTTTTCATAAAAAAAAATGCATTGGTTTGTCCTTTAGTGCTGTGTGTTTGGTTGTAAGATGCCGTTTGAGATGCGACGGTTTCATGGACTCATTGCTCAGAACGTCCCCGCATACAACACACTGCGGCCTGGGCAGCTCCTCTGTCCCGCTCCAAATGAATCCCAGTTTTATGTATTTTTCGTCATACTTCCTCCTTACTGGTTTCTGCCGTTTGCTAGCAGTTCTGAGGCTGGTTTTGCCACTGTCGTTAGCATCTGCGCTCGGCTCACACACGTCCTCTTCAGTTCTCCCTCTCTCCTGATCCACGCTCCCATTCGCGGATTTAAGCCACGACAGTAATTTTGTCGTACTCATCATAATTAGCAAAGCCACCTCCACCTTTTCCCATCACAGCCTAGTCTACCAATAGCGGATAACCGTCTGTCAGCGGAACCGGCGGGAATGCGTACGTACGCTACGTATGGCTACCCAGAAGCACTTGCAAACTTTTTAAAATTATTAACTTAATTTGTATCTCCTTTCATTTTCTTGTCATCGGTTGACAAGATGTTTTCATCCATTCGGATATTATGGATAGTATTTCACGTTTTATTTTATTTTTTAAATTTTATTTATATTTAATTAAGTGATTCTTTGGCATACCACTAGAATGGAGCCCGCGTACCACTAGTGGTACGCGTACCACAGTTTGAGAATCACTGTATTAATGTATTAATGCTTTCTTCTAAATGTATTAACTGCTGGGTAAATTTGTGGAACAAACTCGAAATTATTGCTCATGGTTTTCTTCAAATCAAGAACCTGTTCAGCTTCCTGGTACTTGGTACACTCTTAGAAAAAGGGTTCTGTAAGCATTCTTTAGGGGTTTGTTGGATAATTAAGAGTTCTTGGTCTCCAAAAAAGGTTCTACTTACCCTTTGTGAAACAGAAAGACTCTGTTGGAAGAAACTTTAAGAATTCACCCAGAGGGAAAACACTGAAGAGCCCTGAACATGTATTATAATAGAGGTGCACTGTATGCACTCAATTAATTTAGAACCCTTACAGGTTCTTTAAGGGTTCCTTGGATATTTTAAGCTTTTTAGATTCCTTAAAGGGTTCTACACTGAGTCGGAATCTTTTCTGACTGAATAACTCTGCAACAGTACGGGGTCGTCATTGTCATATTTTTCATTTCTAAATTCTTTACACATTCTCTACTGGGGACAGAGGGGGGACACCCTCTTCTTCCGCAGCCACGCCTTTGTAACGTGAGCAGAATGTGGTTTTGCATTGTCTTGTTGAAATCTCCCTGGAAAAGAAGTCATCTTGAAGGCAGCAGATGTTGCTCCAAAATCTCAGTGTATTTTTCTGCATTAATGCTCCATCACAGAAGTGTAAGTTACCTTTGCCAAGGGCACTGACCCAACGCCATACCATGACACACCATGGCTTTTGGAATTGTTTCTGCTAACAGTCTGGATGGGTCTTTTCATCTTCAGAGCACACGGCATTCATTTCTTCCAAAAAAGACCTGGAATACTGATTTGTCTGACCATAATACATGTTCCCACTGGGTGATGGTCCATCCCAGACACCTCCGAGCCCAGAGAAGTCGACGGCGCTTCTGGACACAGTTAACATAAGGCTTCCTTTTTGTACAGTAAAATTTTAACTGGTGTTTGTGGATGTAACTCTGTATTGTAGCTTGATAAAGGTTTGCCAGAGTAATCCCGAGCCCATGTGGTTCTATCAGCTGTAGATGAATGACGGTTCTTGATGCAGTGAGGGATCGGAGATCACGAGGGTTCAGATTAGGCTTGAGCCCTTTACACACCGAAATTCCTCCAGATTCCTTGAATGGTTTAATGATATTATGCACCGTAGAGGGTGAAATATCCAAATCCCTTCCCATCTTTCTTTGAAGAACATTGTTTTTAAACATTTCAATAATTTTCTCATGCATATGTTTACAAACTGGAGATCCTCGGTCCGTCTTTACTCCTCAAACACTCGGCCTTTCCTGGATACTGATTTTGTACCAAATCACCTGTTTCAAATCACATCATTATTTAATTGTTGTACCTCATTACTCGCCCTAAATTTCCCCATCCCAACTTTTTTTGGAATGTGTTGCAGGACTGAAACGCAGGAATGGATGGATATTAACAAATGAAATGAAGTTGACCAACAAAGCATGAAATATCTCGGGTTCATTCTGTTTGTGATGAAATACAAGTGAAAGTGAATTTAGAAATCTGATTTGGGGTTGAATTTAATATACGTTTTTAAAAACTTTTTTAAATTAATTTATTGTTTTTTAAAACTGTATAAATCCAGTAAAGTGAATTACAGTGTGAACAGCGCTGAATAAACTGGATTAATTGCTCAGAATGTAACTCATGCACTGTGATGCTTGAATTGCTTATAACCCCTGTGGTCATAAACACATTATAACCTGCTTACAGATGCTGGAATGTCCATTCGTATAGGTGAGAGGTACTCTGTGAAAAGCATTGAAATCGAGGCTAGTATTTTCTCAAAACATCCAGAGACTGTGTGTGTGTGTGTGTGTGTGTGTGTGTTCACTATGCTGACGGTTTTCCGTTCTCTGTCTCCACGTAGAACCTTATCAGTGGGTCCACAACGCTACACACGGTCACATTCACTTCCTGTCATTATTCTGGGCTCGGTGGCGAACATCACAGGCATCATAGAACATTAACAGTGCCCTCCATAATTATTGGCACCCCTTGTAAAAATTAGTAAAAAGGGTTAGAAAAAAAATCTCCCTTTTGGTGAAGTTGCTTCATCTCACACTGAAAAGATTAGAAAAATCCAACCTTTAATTGAAATAAATTTATTCAGAGAAAAACAAATCCCTCATCAATAAATAATTATATAAATACATTTTTCATTTCATAACTGGTATTTAACGAGAATGAACATATCTAAATACATTTAAATTTATTCTATTTATACATTCATGTGGCGGCAAAAGTAAGGCAAAAAATAAAAAAAAAAATACACAATTTTTGGTGGTTTTTGTACTCCGGGTTCTTTGTAGAGTTTCTAAAGGAGCTCTGAGTTTTCTGTTCAGAAGTGAGATCCTGATATAATCCTGATATTTAACAATAATAATGTTATAATATCTAACATTTGATAAACGTGTTACAGTCGAGGCTGATTTTTGATGTGATTTATTGCAGTATTTAATGTTAACATGCAGAGTGGGATATTCCTCTCCATCCCCCTGTTCCATCATTTCCTTGTTATCTGATTGTGTTCAGCTGTTTCGTGTTGATTTTCGAAACAGAAGGGAGGGGTTCCTCATTTGCATAAATGTAATGTTGCATAAATGGGTAATGTTCATCTCTACATTGATAACATTACCCGGATAGCTTTCTTTCATCTCAGAAATATTGCTAAGATAAGAAATTTAATGTCACTACATGACGCGGAAAAACTAGTTCATGCTTTCGTTCCCTCCAGGTTGGATTATTGTAATGCCTTACTGTCTGGATGTTCCAATAAGTGCATAAACAAGCTCCAGTTAGTTCAAAATGCAGCAGCAAGAGTCCTTACTAGAACTAGAAAATATGACCCCATCACGCCTGTCTTATCCACACTGCATTGGCTCCCAATCACATTTCGTATTGATTATAAAATACTACTATTGACCTTTAAAGCACTGAATGGTCTCACACCACAGTCCCTGAGTGAACTTCTGCTCCTCTATGACCCGCCACGCCTACTTGGATCAAAAGGTGCAGGCTATCTGCTGGTACCTCGTATAGTGAAGGCTACATCAGGGGGCGGAGCCTTTCCTTACAAAGCCCCACAGTTATGGAACAGCCTTCCAAGTAGTGTTCGGGAATCAGACACAGTCTCAGTGTTTAAGTCTCGGCTGAAAACAGATCTGTTTAGTCAAGCCTTGTGTTAATGGTGTTTATGAGGTAAAGGTGTAGATCTGGAGGATCCTCAGACAGAGTGTTTTGGTAAACTGGGATGTATGGATGCTGTCAGTCCCCACTCGCTTGCTCACTCGAGTTTGTTGACGGTGTAGTGGCTGCTGCTTTATGTCCCGGGGCCCCTCATGCCTGTGTTACCTTCTGGCTCTCCCCTTTTAGTTATGCTGTCATAGTTAGTTGCCGGAGTCCCTGCTTGCACTCAGTGCAATATGTATACTGTTCCTACTTATTCAGGTGACATTGGGCATACCTAACAACCTGTGTTTTCTCTCTCCCCCCCCCAAATCTGTCCCTCTGAGTTACATGTCGGTCCTGAGATCGAGATGCTGAACCTCTTCTGCTCCTCAGACCTGCCTGATCCATCCTGGTGCCCTGTGTCTGGTTGGAGTCTCATCACATCGCTCCTATGGATGGCGGCCCCATGTGGACAGTTGGGGGTCACGCCTGGAGGACGCTCTGGACTCTTGCAGTGGTGCTTTTGTGGCTGGGGACTGCAGTTGACTTGCTGACTTTGGGACTGCGGTTGTCGTGAAGGGTTTTGCGCTCGGGTTTCTATCGGTGGGGGGTTTATAGTATCAACGAAGCTGACTTTATGTCAGGACTGTTAATGTTATAGTCATACTGTCTGTTGTTGCCCAAATGAGGATGGGTTCCCTTTTGAGTCTGGTTCCTCTCGAGGTTTCTTCCTCATGTCGTCTGAGGGAGTTTTTCCTTGCCACTGTCGCCACAGGCTTCATCATTGGGGATAGATTAGGGATAAAATTAGCTCATGTTTTAAGTCGTTCAAATTCTGTAAAGCTGCTTTGCGACAATGTTTATTGTTAAAAGTGCTCTACAAATAAACTTGACTTGACGTCTCTTTATATGCACATGCACTCTAATATTTGTGTGTGTGTGTGTGTGTGTGTGTGTGTGTGTGTGTGTGTGTGTGTGTGTGCAGTCACTTCCAGGGAGGTTAGTCTGTGCTGTGTGACTGGTGAGAACTGGGCCTCTGCTCATGGCCACTGCAACAACATGGTACCCATGAAGACAGAACTGAGTTCTACCTGCTGGTAACTCTGACCTGTATTTATTCACTGTCACGTTAGTGTTTGTAACAGTGCTTCCTGTTGTCATGGATACACATTTATGAAAGTACCAACGAGTAAGTAATAAATACTGTGTGTTTTTCTGTTATACCAAATCAAACAGTTGATTAGTTTCCCATAAAAGCACATTCCTACGGTAAATGTTGTATTCCTCTTACACCACAACAATTCGTCAATGATAGCAATTTTTCTTTGATTAAAGAACTGACATGTCATACTTTTTATCCATTTATAGTTACAGTTAATGCTCCACAAGAAAAATTTCTGTTCTCCTTTACATTACAGCAGCTATAAACAGTCGTTCCCTCACCGGTCTCTCTTTATTCTCTCTCTTGATGTTAATAAGACAAGCAAAATGCTGTTACTATAGAAACGATAATGCACCAGAGCTAGAGCAATAATATAAACCTGCACTAATGACAGAGGTGCTGTTATAGAGAATTAATCAACACCTTCTGACCAATCATAGTACAATTGTGATGTTGATTGTAGTGTTGGTTGTTCTTCTCGTCGTGTCTCAGGTCGGTTCAGAGGCAGTGCTGTTTGAGTTTGCTGAGAGCGAGTCGGTGTTCATCTGGAATAAACACGGCGAGACAGGAGAGCGACTGTGGAGCTGACGACGGGGACCTCTGTGACTCGCACATGGTAAAGTAATGGGACTGTTAAGGAAAGAAATGTAGTATGGGACAGAAGAAAAAATGCAGGACTTGCTTTTGCCATTTCGAATAAGATGGCCAGCAAACTGCCATCACTCCCAGTGGGAACATATGAGCGAATCATAAGTTTATGTGTACCCAAAGGAAATGATTGTTACCTAAACCTGATCAATGTGTATGCATCTACCATGACCTATCCTGATGAAGAAAAAGAAGCCTTCTATCATGAATTAGCTGATGTGGTAGACAGGGTATCTCAAATAGAGAAGCTTCTGCTGGGAATCTCCCGGGAGATTTCAGTGCAAGAGTAAGGAATGATCATATAACATACGAAGGTACTATTAGGAAATTTGGCAAGGGAAATAGGAACACAAATGGCGAACTCATGCTCAACTTTTGTCCTCAACGTGAACTATGCATCACTCATATCTACTTTCGCCAACCAGACAAAAATTACTTCACATGGTGCCACCCAAGATCTAAACACTTACATCTCCTTGATTATGTCATGACTCACAGATCCAACATGAAAGAGATTCTGTCAACAAAGGTAATGCGAGGAGCTGAATGCTCAACAGACCACTATATGGTCCAGTCAAAGCTGAGACTCAGACTTGTATTTCCTAGATGCAAGAGAGCAGCCTCTACATCAAATAAGAAACTAGACATAGACAAGTTGAAGAATGATGAGACAGCGCAAACTCAAAGTAGCTATTACAACTGCTCTACAGGAAAATGTCCCTGATCAAGAAGACAGAAAATGTTAAGGACATGTGGCAGTGGCTGAAAGATATTGTGTCCACAACTGCAAGTGATATACTTGGACAGCAGAAAAAAAGTACACCAGACTGGTTTCAAGAACAGGCTGATTCTAAACAAGCTTTGTTAGAAGAAAAACGCAAATTTTACAACTTACATCTAAAAGAGAACTCTGATAGAAGCTTTAAAGCTTTCAAAGATATTAAAGCGAAAGTGCAGTGAGAAATCAGAGCCATGAAAGACAGATGGTGGTGCAAGAAAGCTGAGGAACTACAGGAACTGGCAGACATGAAGGACTATCATGGGTTATTTACCAGACTGAAGATTCTCTATGGACCAAGAAGCAATGTAGTGGCACCAGTGAAAAGTGCTGATGGTACTATACGCCACACAAATCTGGAAGACATATAAAGAAGGTGGAAGGATCATTTCTCCAATCTTCTAAACCAGCAAGGGTCAGCCGATCCTGAGGCATGTTGCTGGCTTGAGAGGACACCAACAAGAGAAGATCTGTGTGTACCCATCACATCAGATGAGCTTGAGAAAGCACTCAAGGATACTAGATGTGGCAAAGCACCCACCCAAGACAGCATCCCAGCTGACGTGTTGAAACGAGGCGACCCGGCCTAACAGCTGCACTCTTAAAACTGTACAATACATGTTAGGAGAACATGTGTCTTCCCCAAGACTTCAAAGATACACTAATTGTGATCACCTACAAAAAGAAAGGAGAAAGGAGTGAGTGTGTTCCACCATGACATATCTCTGCTTTCCATTACAGGCAAGATTCTGGCCAAGATAGTTCTAAACTGAAT
The DNA here is from genome assembly GCF_027579695.1 of Neoarius graeffei. Classification (NCBI taxonomy): domain Eukaryota; kingdom Metazoa; phylum Chordata; class Actinopteri; order Siluriformes; family Ariidae; genus Neoarius; species Neoarius graeffei. The sequence goes on from NC_083581.1 coordinate 2,224,063, forward strand.
TAAAAATATCTCAGAAGATGTACTTCCAGAAAGTCAGTGCAGTTTCAGGGCTGGCAGATCTACCTCAGATATGATCTTTACCCTGAGACAACTCCAAGAGAAAGCCATCGAGCAACGTCAACCTCTGTACGTGGTTTTTGTAGACTTCTCAAAGGCCTTTGACCCCATTGACCAAGAGACGCTTTGGAAGATACTAGAAGTGTATGGATGCCTGGAAAGACTCATATGGCTCATTAAGCTCTTCCATGAAAACATGTCTGGGACGGTTTCAATCGGAGGAGACATTAGTGAAGCTTTTCCTGTCAATCATGGTGTCAAACATGGATGTGTTCTTGCCCCGGCATTGTTTATATTCTACCTTACAGCAGTCCTAGAGACTATGGGCACTAATCTTGATAAAGGACTCAATATCAGAACTCAATCAGAAAACAAACTCTTCAATCTTGCCCGACTCAAGTCCTCAACTAAAACTTGCCAAATCTGCATGTGAGAACTGCTGTACGCAGACGACTCTGCATTTGTAGCAACAGATTTGGATGACATGCAGGAAATTGTTGATTGCTTTGCTACATCTGCAACCCTCTTTGGATTGAAAATCAATACCATGAAAACAGAACTCCTGTACCAACCCTCACCTGAGCCACAGGCAAGGTTAAACAACGTTGTTTTGGTCAATGGAATGCCTCTTAGGAGTTCTGAGAGTTTCATCTACTTAGGCAGTGCAGTTACCAACAGAAACATATCAGACTTGGATATAGACCGCCGGATTCAAGCTGCCACCAAAGCCTTCGATGCATTATAAAAGCAACCATGGTCTCGCCATGACATCAAGAGAACCACGAAGTTGAACATTTACAATGCTGCAGTCTTACCATCTCTGCTTTATGCCACTGAATGCATGATGCTCTACCGTCAACACTTCAAGAAACTGACCAGGCTACAACTCTGACGCCTGCGTTAAATCCTCAAAATAAGATGACAGGACAAGGTCCCCAATGTAGAAGTCCTCAGGCGAGCCAATACAGTAAGCCTGGAAGCCTTTATCACAGTCGCCCAACTTCGTTGGGCTGGACACATCTGGTGCATGCCTGACACGCGACTACCCAAAGCCGTTTTCTACTGAGAATTGAGCTAAGAAGAGAGGAGACAAGGAGGACAGAAACTGAGGTACAAAGATGCCTTCAAGAGGAACATGAAGAATGCTGGAATTATTGATCAGACGTGGGAAAGGGACGCCTCGGTTAGAGCGAAATGGTGAAGCATAGTTAAAAACTCAGTGTCCGCAATTGAAGATAAGCATCAAAGGGAGAATACGATTGCTCATGAAGCCAGACATTCCATGGCAACTCAACCAGTCTGTTCATGCCACCGCTGCGGACGACTCTGTCGCGCTGGTGCTGGTCTCATGGCCCATCTGCATTTCTGCACATCCTAAAGAAGCAGGCATCATCACTAGCGATGGACAGCCGATGACGACTGATAAAGTGAGAGTCCTGATATAGTGAGAGTACTGACAGTGAGAGTACTGACACATTGAGAGTGCTGATACAGTGAGAGTACTGACACATTGAGAGTACTGATACAGTGAGAGTCCTGACACATTGAGAGTACTGATACAGTGAGAGTACTGACACATTGAGAGTACTGATACAGTGAGAGTCCTGACACATTGACAGTATTGATACAGTGAGAGTCCTGATACAGTGAGAGTACTGATGCAGTGAGAGCATTGATACAGTGAGAATACTGACACTTTGAGAGTACTGACACAGTGGGGGTACTGATACAATGAAAGTACTGATACAGTGAAGGTGCTGATACAGTGAGAGTACTGATACAGTGAGAGTATTGACACAGTGAGAGTACTGATGCAGTGAGATTATTGATACAGTGAGAGTACCGATACAGTGAGGGTACCGATACAGTGAGAGTACTGATACAGTGAGGGTACTGATGCAGTGAGAGTACTGACACAGTGAGAGTACTGACACATTGAGAGTCCTGATACAATGAGAGTACTGATACAGTGAGAGTACTGATACAGTGAAAGTATTGACACAGTGAGGGTACTGATACAGTGAGAGTACTGACGCATTGAGAGTCATGATACAATGAGAGTACTGATACAGTGAGAGTACTGATACAGTGAAGGTACTGATACAGTGAGAGTATTGACACAGTGAAAGTACTGACACAGTAAGAGTACTGATACAGTGAGGGTACTGATACAGTGAGAGTACTGATACAGTGAGGGTACTGATACAGTGAGAGTACTGACACAGTGAGAGTACTGATACAGTGAGAGTACTGACACAGTGAGAGTACTGATACAGTGAGGGTACTGACACAGTGAGAGTACTGATACAGTGAGGGTATTGACACAGTGAGAGTACTGACACAGTGAGAGTACTGATACAGTGAGGGTACTGACACAGTGAGAGTACTGACACAGTGAGAGTACTGATACAGTGAGGGTACTGACACAGTGAGAGGACTGATACAGTGAGGGTATTGATACAGTGAGAGTACTGACACAGTGAGAGTACTGATACAGTGAGGGTACTGATACAGTGAGGGTACTGATACAGTGAGAGTACTGATACAGTGAGGGTACTGATACAGTGAGGGTACTGATACAGTGAAGGTACTGATACAGTGAGGGTACTGATACAGTGAGAGTACTGATACAGTGAGAGTACTGACACAATGAGAGTATTGACACAGTGAGAGTACTGACACAGTGAGAGTCCTGATACAATGAGAGTACTGATACAGTGAGGGTACTGATACAGTGAAGGTACTGATACAGTGAGAGTACTGATACAGTGAAGGTACTGATACAGTGAGAGTATTGACACAGTGAGAGTACTGACACAGTGAGAGTACTGACACATTGAGAGTACTGATACAGTGAGAGTACTGACACATTGAGAGTACTGATACAGTGAGAGTCCTGACACATTGACAGTATTGATACAGTGAGAGTCCTGATACAGTGAGAGTACTGATGCACTGAGAGCATTGATACAGTGAGAATACTGACACTTTGAGAGTACTGATACAGTGAAGGTGCTCATACAGTGAGAGTACTGATACAGTGAGAGTATTGACACAATGAGAGTACTGATGCAGTGAGAGTATTGATACAATGAGAGTACTGATACAGTGAGGGTACCGGTACAGTGAGAGTACTGATACAGTGAAGGTACTGATACAGTGAGAGTACTGATACAGTGAGAGTATTGACACAGTGAGAGTACTGATACAGTGAGGGTACTGATACAGTGAGAGTATTGACACAGTGAGAGTACTGACACATTGAGAGACCTGATGCAGTGAGAGTACTGATACAGTGAGAGTACTGATACAGTGAGAGTATTGACACAGTGAGAGTACTGATACAGTGAAGGTACTGATACAGTGAGAGTATTGACACAGTGAGAGTACTGACACAGTGAGAGTACTGATACAGTGAGGGTACTGATACAGTGAGAGTACTGATACAGTGAGGGTATTGATACAGTGAGAGTACTGATACAGTGAGGGTACTGATGCAGTGAGAGTACTGACACAGTGAGAGTACTGATACAGTGAGGGTACTGATACAGTGAGAGTACTGATACAGTGAGGGTACTGATACAGTGAGAGTCCTGATACAGTGAGAGTACTGATACAGTGAGGGTACTGATACAGTGAAGGTACTGATACAGTGAGAGTACTGATACAGTGAAGGTACTGATACAGTGAGAGTACTGATACAGTGAGAGTACTGACACAATGAGAGTACTGACACAATGAGAGTACTGACACAATGAGAGTCCTGATACAGTGAGAGTACTGATACAGTGAGAGTACTGACACAATGAGAGTCCTGATACAGTGAGAGTCCTCATACAGTGAACAGATCATCACACTATCATCCTGCTCCAGTTCTCTGAATCCGGATCCTGGGTCCAGTGTTGTGTTATTTTCGAATCATGTCACTTTGAGAAGTGAATTAAAGAGTTTTCAAAACGTGGCTCTACTGCACTAAGAGAATGTCTTTGGTTCACATCCTCACACTCAGCCAGTGACAGCATTGTGAACTCTGTGTCCTCAGACTGAGCCATGCGTACACTGGGCTCAGTGGGAATGTGGAAATGGAAAAGTGTCAGTCAATCCAGTTTGCGGATTTGTGCCAGAGGTTTTCTGTCCTCACCTCGACTCTTCCTCACCGTGTCCAAGCGAGTGCAGTCCAACAATTCGTCTTTCAGTGGCTCATGTTGCGAGTGGAAATAAACTAATTTCACACCTGCACCAAAACTTCAACGTGATGAAAACAAGACAGCAATGAAGAAAAGGGGAAAATTTATACTTCCCAAAATTTACACTTTTTAAATCTTTACTAAAAGTGAGTCAAAATTATCCATCCATTATCTGTAGCTGCTTTATCCTGTTCTACAGGGTCGCAGGTGAGCTGGATCCTATCCCAGCTGACTATGGGCGAGAGGCGGGGTTCACCCTGGACAAGGCGCCAGACAGAACCTTCTTGCTCTGAGGCGACAGTGCTAACCACTACACCACCGTGCCGCCCCGAGTCAAAATTATATTTGAGTGAAAATAAATTGTAATTTAAATACAATCACATCTTTAAATGGTTCTTGTTGTGAGTGGAAATAAACTCATTTCCCCTTTACACCACGCCTTTATAAAGTTTAAAGTGTATATCCTGGACCAAATTCATTTTTTTTATATGAAAGTATGTCCCTTTACACACTCATCCAGAAGGGTAATTTTGCACAAGGCCATCTGTCTACAGCAGAAAAAAATAAAATAACAAAACGCATCTGGAAAAATCCCAAGGGAGTCTGGAGCCAGATTCGTGACGTCACCTGCGGAAGCGCCAGCAGGCTGAGAGAGCTTGCACGGTTTCAGTGCACAGCCTGTGTAGACCAAGTTTAGCAGCTAGCGATTTTGCATTGAAATATGGAATTGTCACCTGAGCGCGATGTGGGAAACGATGAGTACTAATCCCATCAAGATTGGTGTTGCTACACCCTCCTACGATACATCTGTTAACCATTTTAATAATTACACGATAACGTTGAAGAAATTTGCAGAAAACCACCAGGTCGTTTTCTCATAAACAAACCAACGCTGACGTAGGATTCAGAGGGAGGCGTCCCGCATGCGACGTCACGAAAATCAATGTTTCCCGGGAAATCCAAATGCCAAGTTTTTTCAGAGGCGGACCAATTCGCCTCAAATGGCTTGATTTCAACTGAATTTTTCTGGTATTGCGCAAGGTAAAAAAATTGCACAAAATGCAAAATGTGACAGATATTTGACCAAAGTTTAATATAAAATAGGAGAATTACATTGATCTTGCTCCAGAATTTACCCGTGATATGCACTTCAAAGTTGGGATGAGTTATGGGCGGGGTTAGTGTTTGCCCAATTTCTTTTGATTTCATTTGTATGAAATTTTCAAAATGAAAAATTCAGCAATCAAACACTTTTAAAATTAAATCACCTTCAGATTGTTAAATGAAAATAACTATAATATAAGAAGTGAGAGAGTGTAATAGGCAAATTATAAATAAAATATAGAAATAGAAGAAAATCAGAATTATCCTTGAATTAAAATAAATTATATAATTTAAACATATTTAAGTATTTAAAACTCAAATTAGAGGTTAAAATACATTTTTATTCGCTGAACATTAGCAAATTTGTGTCAATCATGAGGTTAAAGCAGATACGCAGAGCCTTTATTTTTAAATACATTTCTGAGTGGAGAGTATCTCCATCCCTGACTCTTGTATGCTGCATAAATGGGAATAAAAAATATATATTTTTGAGAGTTAAAATCGACCGCAAAGTTGTGATTGGAGCTGCCCCACTGAGCCAGCCAGCCCCGAGCGCGTGATGTCACAGCGGGAACCGGTTTTAAGGCCGAGGCCTTTTACAGCTATAGACCATCTCATCTCATCTCATTATTTGTAGCCACTTTATCCTGTTCTACAGGGTCGCAGGCGAGCTGGATCCTATCCCAGCTGACTACGGGCGAAAGGCGGGGTTCACCCTGGACAAGTCGCCAGGTCATCACAGGGCTGACACATAGACACAGACAACCATTCACACTCACATTCACACCTACGCTCAATTTAGAGTCACCAGTTAACCTAACCTGCATGTCTTTGGACTGTGGGGGAAACCGGAGCACCCGGAGGAAACCCACGCGGACACGGGGAGAACATGCAAACTCCGCACAGAAAGGCCCTCGCCGGCCACGGGGCTCGAACCCAGACCTTCTTGCTGTGAGGCGACAGCGCTAACCACTACACCACCGTGCCGCCCCAGCTATAGACCAAAGTCTTATAAATAAAAATTTCTGGTGAAAGTAAGAAATACCGTTACCGACTTGCTCAACTAAGACTGATTTGACTTCACTGATTGTGGGTTGACTCTCATTAAAACAGGATGGGTGTTATAACTTATGCAACATACATGTACATGCATGCATTTTCACTGATAAAACGTAAAAGGCTCATTAAATAATCAGATAAACTGAGACAATCACATTCTGAAGCAAATTAAATAATCTTATACCCAGGGCTTTGAACCAGTTCAAGGAACGAAAATGAAAACCAGGAACTTTTTCTATTTCACATGGAACAGAAACGAAACCAGAAACTTTATTAATTTTTATGTTCCGGAACAGAAATGCTTATTAAAAATAATGGTAACCGGTTAATACCGGTTTTTATTTCGTTCCTTAAAGTTTCCGTAGCCTACAAATAAAAAAGTCATTCTTCTCCTGCGCAAGTTTCTATGACCCGCTGGGGTTCACTTCCTGTGTGACGTTTGCTGACTGAATGGAGAGAGCGGGAAGGTGGACTACTATCACGTCTCCACGTGATAATAAGTGAGTAAGTGCATTACTGAGTGTCTGAGCAAAGAAGAGCCTGAACGTTGCAACCTCCCTATTGGCTGTTTGTAAAAATGTATCAATTGTTGCCCTTCCCACGGGAATCATCGCGGGCTCGAGAGACGAGACCTGACGAGTTAGTTCGTTGGTAGCAGAACAAAATGTCTGGACACAAATCGGGTTTTCAGAAAAGGAAAGAAAATAAACGGAGGGTCGAAAATACAAAAAAGGAGGCAGAAAATGCAAAACGAGTTTTAAGGTAGGACAAATGGTTAGTTTTCTGAGGCAGCCCGCCGTGGCTGCCTGCAGGCTTATTTATTATAGCCCATTTAGTTAAAATAGTTGATATAAAATGTTTATAGTTATAGTTATGTGATGGTTGTCCTGATTTAGACTGGTGTTTTTTGTTTTTTTTTTGGGGGGGGGGGGGGGGGGGGGGATTTGCAATGTTGCACCCGGGTCCAGATTAGGGCAGAACCGGCTCTGGCTACATTTCAGGTGTAGTTTGTTTTATGTATGTATGTACTTGCATAGATGTGTACTTGGTCTTCCAATATGGCGCCTAACAAAATCTCGCGGCGCGGTGACGTCATGCGGTAGCCCTCTATAGGGCCTGACTAGCCTTTGGTAACACACTAAACGAATTATCTTTCATTTTTGGCACTTTTTTCTGTTTGTGTAGATGGGAAGACATACTGAGAATCCAAATCGCCAACATTTGAAATAATAATTGTTTTGAATTATTTCTTGTCTTATTTAATGAAGGTTGTAATAGAATTAGCCTACATTTGGCTTAAGCTGCCATTTGTTAAACAGCTGACAGGGAACGTAATTAACCGTTCCGGGAACGAAATTTTTTTGTTCTAACCGGTTCGGGAACGTCTATTTAATGGTGGAACCCAAAACCGGAAACGTTAAAATTCCGTTTCTGTTCGGAATGAACCAATAGGAAAAAAAATTCTGGTTCAAAGCCCTGCTTATACCGCTAACTTAAACACACAATACAGGTTACATGGATTAATCTAAATGCAGGTAAACAACGAGTTGTTTTTGTTGTTTTGTATCCAAATGCGAGTCGGCGCTTACCCGTCTGCGTTCTCGCTTCTTGAAGGCCGATCTTGTGGCCGATTGTTTTTGAAACAATCTGACTTTCAGTTGTTCGTTCAGTTCTCCGTTCATTCGCTTCTTCCACGTCAGGGCGAGATGGCAGCGATATCCAGTTTAGAAATCAGACGGCTGCTCCACTCTTTCACTTTTCTTCATACTGTGCATTCCGCCACTACTGCTCGGCTCAGGCAATTACTAAAACCCGGGATGGAACGGGACGTCACCGGTTTTAGCAACAACCGCGGGGAGGTCACTGCCCGAGCGATATGTTCCGTCCCGTTCCATCCCGGGTTTTAGTAATTGCCTGAGCCCATTCTGGGAGGACTGGTGCAACTAAACTTTGCTTTTTAAAAAAATAAATAAATAAAATAAATACTTTCCTTTTCTTGTAGTTTTCTTTTTCTTAAATTGTTGGTACTGCACCCTCTTTCAATCCGGGCTTATAGCCAACGCTCCTCAACAGATCAGAGGTCTCGTACGAGTCTTCAGTAAAATGTGCAGAGCAGAGGAGAGACCACTTCATAGGCGCCCAATGTGTCCGTGAACTTCTCGTAAAACGCGTCCAAATCTTTGCAGTTTGAACATTCTTGGGCCATGAATGCAACGTAAATCCACCTTCTGTCATGTTGCTGCACCCGCCAGCAACACATCTCCGTGGCATGGCGATAAATTAGCTCAAAATGGAGGATCGGAGTTGCAGTCAGCTCTGTGTTTTAGTATAGCGGAAATGGCGATGAGACCGATAGACTTCCTGCTGTGACGTTACGGATATCAAGGTCATTCACTCAGACCGCTACCTATATAAATCACTTTAATCATAAAAATTACTATATTAGATTTATTGTTAACGCTTAAAACTATTCCTGTGCCATTCTTGAGGTCTCAAGGCATTTATCAACAAAAAGTGAGGCAATGGCTCTGCGTATATGCTTTAAGGTTCCCAGAGAGACTTTATGGGTGGAGTCATGGGAGGAGTTATGGGTGGAGTCATGGGATGAGTTATGGGTGGAGTCATGGGAGGAGTTATGGGTGGAGTCATGGGATGAGTTATGGGTGGTGTTATGGGAGGAGTTATGGGTGGTGTTATGGGTGGTGTTATGGGAGGAGTTATGGGAGGAGTTATGGGGTCTGGTTCATATTTTCAACTTTATTCTCAATTTCATCAGCATTTTTTGTTTATTTTTTTCAGTTTACACATTTTTTTCATGAAATCAGACTTTTTTTTAATTAAAGTGAAGCATAAAAGCCAAGTAAGAATAACATAAAGAAATTAAAAGTAAAAAAATAAAGTAAATAATTAAATATAATACATAAATATCGTTTAAAAACTATAAAATATTTGTGAATATGTTCTAAAAATAGTTAATAAATAAAAATAAACAAAGACTGAATTAAATGTGAGGCAAAGGGGGAAATATTCGAGGTCATGATTTTTGAGAAGTAAAAGATGGGTTTAATTTTTACTGTAAATGAAATTAAAAGAAATTATTATGTGAAAAAAATCATGCAGCAGCAGGGGATTGTGGGTAACATGGTGGTCTGTATGTTCAGGAGTGCTGTACGTGTTGTGCACTGGGTCTGCATCTGCGAGCACAGCAAGAGTCATGTGACCCTCCACGAGCTTTGGGTGAAACCTGTAGCCACGCCCTCCTGACCTGCTGTGAGGGGACAGGCATGACCAATCACACCGTGGTCAGGGAGAGGACACACCCTCAAGCCACCAGCCCACCAAGGAGAGGTATTTTATTTATCTCTCTCTCACACACACACACACACACATATCTCATCTCATCTCATTATCTGTAGCCGCTTTATCCTGTTCTACAGGGTCGCAGGCGAGCTGGAGCCTATCCCAGCTGACTACGGGCGAAAGGCGGGGTTCACCCTGGACAAGTCGCCAGGTCATCACAGGGCTGACACATAGACACAGACAACCATTCACACTCACATTCACACCTACGCTCAATTTAGAGTCACCAGTTAACCTAACCTGCATGTCTTTGGACTGTGGGGGAAACCGGAGCACCCGGAGGAAACCCACGCGGACACGGGGAGAACATGCAAACTCCGCACAGAAAGGCCCTCGCCGGCCACGGGGCTCGAACCCAGAACCTTCTTGCTGTGAGGCAACAGCGCTAACCACTACACCACCGTGCCGCCCCATATATATATATATACACACAACACACACAGTCTCACTGTCTCTTTGTCTGTCTATCATTCTGTTTATCTGTCTGTCGGCTGGTTATCTATCTATCTATCTATCTATCTATCTATCTATCTATCTATCTATCTATCTATCTATCTATCTGTCTGTCTGTCTGTCTGTCTGTCTGTCTGTCTGTCTGTCTGTCTGTCTGTCCTCTGTCTTTCTTTCTATCTGTCATTCTTTCTTTTTTGTCTGTATGTCTCACTATCAATCTATTTTTCTATCTATCTGTCCATCTATCTTTCTGTCTATCTGTCTCTCTCTCTCTCTGTGGCTCCAGTTTTATATAAATGATTTTTCAGCAGTGCCTCTGAGTTCTAAAGCTCCATCTGTGTTCTCGAAACCCATTCCAGTGTCTTTTATTTTACTCTCGAGCTCCACAGTGAATCTATCCTGTAATGAGTCTCTTCCGTAGTGCATATCTTCTGTAGTGAATCTCTCCTGTAGTGAATCTCTCCCATAGTGAATCTCTCCTATAGTGAGTCTCTCCTGTAGTGAATCTCTCCTATAGTGACTTTCTCCTGTAGTGAGTCTCTCCTGTAGTGAATCTCTCCTGTAGTGACTTTCTCCTGTAGTGAATCTCTCCTGTAGTGACTTTCTCCTGTAGTGAGTCTCTCCTGTAGTGACTTTCTCCTGTAGTGAGTCTCTCCTGTAGTGACTTTCTCCTGTAGTGAATCTCTCCTGTAGTGACTTTCTCCTGTAGTGACTTTCTCCTGTAGTGACTTTCTCCTGTAGTGAATCTCTCCTGTAGTGACTTTCTCCTGTAGTGAATCTCTCCTGTAGTGAATCTCTCCTATAGTGACTTTCTCCTGTAGTGAGTCTCTCCTGTAGTGACTTTCTCCTGTAGTGAATCTCTCCTGTAGTGACTTTCTCCTGTAGTGAATCTCTCCTATAGTGAATCTCTCCTGTAGTGAGTCTCTCCTGTAGTGAATCTCTCCTATAGTGACTTTCTCCTGTAGTGAGTCTCTCCTGTAGTGAATCTCTCCTGTAGTGACTTTCTCCTGTAGTGAATCTCTCCTGTAGTGACTTTCTCCTGTAGTGAATCTCTCCTGTAGTGAATCTCTCCTGTAGTGAATCTCTCCTATAGTGACTTTCTCCTGTAGTGAATCTCTCCTGTAGTGAATCTCTCCCTTAGTGAATCGCTCCTGTAGTTAATCTCTCCCGTGGTGAATCTCTCCTGTAGTGAATCACTCCTGTAGTGAATCTCTCCTATAGTGAGTCTCTCCTGTCGTGAATCTCTCCTATAGTGAGTCTCTCCCGTAGTGAATCTCTCCTGTAGTGAATCTCTCCTGTTGTGAATCGCTCCTATAGTGAGTCTCTCCTGTAGTGAATCTCTCCTGTAGTGAATCTCTCCTGTTGTGAATCTCTCCTATAGTGAGTCTCTCCCGTAGTGAATCTCTCCTGAAGTGAGTCTCTCCCATAGTGAGTCTCTCCTGTAGTGAATCTCTCCTGTTGTGAATCGCTCCTATAGTGAGTCTCTCCTGTAGTGAATCTCTCCTATAGTGAGTCTCTCCTGTAGTGAATCTCTCCCGTAGTGGATCTCTCCTATAGTGAGTCTCTCCTGTAGTGAATCTCTCCTGTAGTGAGTCTCTCCTGTAGTGACTTTCTCCTGTAGTGAGTCTCTCCTGTAGTGACTTTCTCCTGTAGTGAGTCTCTCCTGTAGTGACTTTCTCCTGTAGTGAGTCTCTCCTGTAGTGAATCTCTCCTGTAGTGAATCTCTCCCGTAGTGGATCTCTCCTATAGTGAGTCTCTCCTGTAGTGAATCTCTCCTGTAGTGAGTCTCTCCTGTAGTGACTTTCTCCTGTAGTGAGTCTCTCCTGTAGTGAGTCTCTCCTGTAGTGACTTTCTCCTGTAGTGAGTCTCTCCTGTAGTGAGTCTCTCCTGTAGTGACTTTCTCCTGTAGTGAATCTCTCCTGTAGTGAATCTCTCCTGTAGTGAATCTCTCCTATAGTGACTTTCTCCTGTAGTGAGTCTCTCCTGTAGTGACTTTCTCCTGTAGTGAATCTCTCCTGTAGTGACTTTCTCCTGTAGTGAATCTCTCCTGTAGTGACTTTCTCCTGTAGTGAATCTCTCCTATAGTGAATCTCTCCTGTAGTGAGTCTCTCCTGTAGTGAATCTCTCCTATAGTGACTTTCTCCTGTAGTGAGTCTCTCCTGTAGTGAATCTCTCCTGTAGTGACTTTCTCCTGTAGTGAATCTCTCCTGTAGTGACTTTCTCCTGTAGTGAATCTCTCCTGTAGTGAATCTCTCCTGTAGTGAATCTCTCCTATAGTGACTTTCTCCTGTAGTGAATCTCTCCTGTAGTGAATCTCTCCCTTAGTGAATCGCTCCTGTAGTTAATCTCTCCCGTGGTGAATCTCTCCTGTAGTGAATCACTCCTGTAGTGAATCTCTCCTATAGTGAGTCTCTCCTGTCGTGAATCTCTCCTATAGTGAGTCTCTCCCGTAGTGAATCTCTCCTGTAGTGAATCTCTCCTGTTGTGAATCGCTCCTATAGTGAGTCTCTCCTGTAGTGAATCTCTCCTGTAGTGAATCTCTCCTGTTGTGAATCTCTCCTATAGTGAGTCTCTCCCGTAGTGAATCTCTCCTGTAGTGAGTCTCTCCCATAGTGAGTCTCTCCTGTAGTGAATCTCTCCTGTTGTGAATCGCTCCTATAGTGAGTCTCTCCTGTAGTGAATCTCTCCTATAGTGAGTCTCTCCTGTAGTGAATCTCTCCCGTAGTGGATCTCTCCTATAGTGAGTCTCTCCTGTAGTGAATCTCTCCTGTAGTGAGTCTCTCCCGTAGTGAGTCTCTCCTGTAGTGAGTCTCTCCTATAGTGAGTCTCTCCCGTAGTGGATCTCTCCTATAGTGAGTCTCTCCTGTAGTGAATCTCTCCTGTAGTGAGTCTCTCCCGTAGTGAGTCTCTCCTGTAGTGAATCTCTCCTGTTGTGAATCGCTCCTATAGTGAGTCTCTCCTGTAGTGAATCTCTCCTATAGTGAGTCTCTCCTGTAGTGAATCTCTCCTGTGGTGAGTCTGTCCTGTAGTGAGTCTCTCCCGTAGTGAGTCTCTCCTGTAGTGAATCTCTCCTGTAGTGAATCTCTCCTGTGGTGAATCGCTCCTGTAGTGAGTCTCTCCCGTAGTGAATCTCTCCTTAGTGAGTCTCTCCTGTAGTGAATCTCTCCTGTAGTGAATCTCTCCTGTGTTGAATCGCTCCTGTAGCGAGTCTCTCCTGTAGTGAATCTCTCCCATAGTGAATCGCTCCTGTAGTGAATCTCTCCTGTGGTGAATCTCTCCTGTAGTGAGTCTCTCCCGTAGTGAATCTCTCCTGTAGCGAGTCTCTCCTGTAGTGAATCTCTCCCGTAGTGAATCGCTCCTGTAGTGAATCGCTCCTGTAGTGAGTCTCTCCCGTAGTGAATCTCTCCTGTAGCGAATCTCTCCCGTAGTGAATCGCTCCTGTAGTGAATCGCTCCTGTAGTGAGTCTCTCCCGTAGTGAATCTCTCCTGTAGTGAGTCTCTCCTGTAGTGAATCTCTCCTGTAGTGAATCTCTCCTGTGGTGAATCGCTCCTGTAGCGAGTCTCTCCTGTAGTGAATCTCTCCCGTAGTGAATCGCTCCTGTAGTGAATCTCTCCTGTGGTGAATCGCTCCTGTAGTGAGTCTCTCCCGTAGTGAATCTCTCCTGTAGTGAATCTCTCCTGTGGTGAATCGCTCCTGTAGTGAGTCTCTCCCGTAGTGAATCTCTCCTGTAGTGAATCTCTCCTGTGGTGAATCGCTCCTGTAGTGAGTCTCTCCCGTAGTGAATCTCTCCTGTAGTGAATCTCTCCTGTGGTGAATCGCTCCTGTAGTGAGTCTCTCCCGTAGTGAATCTCTCCTTAGTGAGTCTCTCCTGTAGTGAATCTCTCCTGTAGGTGATCCTTCTGGAAGCCTTCAATTTTCCGCCTGTTTGGGTCGAGGTTTGGAATCAGAAAAACATGGCTTTACTCTGTTAATGTCACTCTGGTGCATGGTAAAGTGTGTGTGTGTGTGTGTGTGTGTGTGTGTGTGTGTGTGTGTGTGTGTGTGTGCGCGCACCAGGCATAGCATTTACATTTGGTTTTAATTTTCCTCCTGGATCAGAACCATAATAATGAGAATTACAGAGCTGAAAAAGAATTATCCTGACTGAGACTCACGCACAGCTCACACTGTGGGCCGCGACAGCACACCGTACACAATCTCTCTGTGCTTTACTTTATCAGATACACTTACACCAAAGCACAGGTTTATATTAACACCCTCGTTCTAAAACATTATCGTTTGTATAGTAACGGCTTGTTCACAGGGACGTGTACAGCGAACGCTCCACTGATAATAAACGGTTAAAAATCACTGATATGGTGAAGGCGTTTTTATTTCTTATCACTGATGGAAGGAGTCTCCAGTGTCAGCGCTTTGTAACAGTCAGAGGTGAAGCTCTAACTCTAAGTTTTCTGACATGATATAAAACACTTGGGTTTGTGCTGATATGGGAAAATAATCAACATCAGGGTGTTAACATCGTCTCAGTCGACTTCCCTGAATTAATTATTTCCATTAAACATCGTCCCAGGACACTTTTGTGGTTATAAAAGTGATCGTGTGATGCTGTGTGTAGTTTCTGAAGGTCCTGAGCACCAGCCGTTTTCTCTGGAGGAGGTGGAGGACACGGAGAACATGGTGGAGACAGTGGAGGGTCTGGAGGATGTGGATGAGTGTCGTGTGTACGCTGGGCAGCTGTGCGATCATCAGTGTGTCAACACACAGGGATCGTACGTGTGTGTGTGTTTCCCTGGATTCGTCCTGCAGCCGGACGGGATCCAGTGCCTGCAACAAGGTGAGGAGAGGAACGTTGAGAGAGACAGAAACTGTGTGTGTGTGTGTTATTTATCTTCACTTTATGGTTTATTATGGCTAGAGGTTTTCCTTGCCGATGTGTTTCACCCAAATAAAACATGCTGAAGCTTCCTGACACAGTGTGCTGCACTGACAAACTTCAGATTCCTTTTTTAAACTTTAGACGTGTTCACACGGCAACTTTTACTCCGGTGTAGCACCGGGGCTGCCCTGGTAGAGCGTTCACACGGTACAAAGTTATAGCGGTGTCGCCCCTGAAAGCTGCTTAAACCGGTGCGAATCTAACCCTGCTCGGGAGGCGGTTTAAGAAATTTACTCCGGAGTAAATGCTAGTTTGCGGGGCAGCATCGATATAAACTGGGACGTCTGAACGCTACAGGGGTAGACTCACTACGCGTGAGGAGAGTTGATTACATACGGGCATTGCATAATTTGCATCCTGGTATTTTGCGCTTCCAAAATGGCGAATATCAACAACAACAGAACTGCGTGTCTTCCAGTGTTGCCAGATTGGGCGGTTTTAAGTGCATTTTGGTGGATTTGAACATATTTTGGGCTGGAAAACGTCAGCAGTATCTGGCAACACTGGTGTCTTCATCCACGTTGTTTTCCCGGCGCTTGGTGACGCCATGACAACCGGGAAAAGGAAGTACATTTTCACACATGCACGTATTTCATTTCCGCATTATTACTATCGTATAGCACGGTCGCAAAAACTGCCGTGTGAACGCAAGTGGGGCTGCACCGGTGCTAACACGCTTCTCTCTAGTAAGCGTTGTTGTGTCATGTGAACGCTCCACAAAATTTACACCGGTGTAAGATATATCGCAACAAAATACATCGGTGCAGCATCGATGCAAATATGTGCCGTGTGAACACCCCTATAGATAAGGGAATTTTAGAGAAACCAGTAAGAGTAAGATAGATTTAAAAAATATCCAACTGAAAACCCCACCCTTTTCCTTCAAACCCACTCCTCCAGTCCACATGATCGCACACCGCCTGACTCCTGCTGGAGGACGAGTCCATGAGAGAGAGAGAGAGAGAGAGAGAGAGAGAGAGAGAGAGAGTGTTGAGGGGAGGAATGTAGCGTCATCGTCGAATAAAACACTGAACATTATTATAAAGAACATGGCGAGTGTTAGTTCTCATAGCTGTTGACTAGCACACTAGCTTTAGCAGCATGTCTGCCTCGCGCAGGTAGACAAGCAGGTCGGCCATCCGACCATTTCATTCAGACCGAGTAAAATGATTGGAGAGACTTTTTACAATCCTGCGACTGCCACAGATGATGGATTTCTTTCTTTTTATTGTCAGAGATTTTGATTCATTCACTGCTGTCTGGTTATGAAGAGAATGTTAAGGACTATAACAAAAATGTTTCGAAATAAACCATTATCTTCCCTGCCTTTAAGTTTGGAACCCGACCCGAATGATAAACAGACCCTGTTTTAATGACTCAGGAATGTGTGCAGCTCACGAGGTAGCGATATTTACGACCTGCAGTTCAGTGTCGTGGTTTCTAATGAAGACCTCGAGGAACTGATATACTAAAATAAAGATGTGTGGAAAACTAAAAAAAATGAACTGAGATATGTGAAGAAATGTATTTTTACTGTACTGTAATGTATATGTGATAAATAAAGGCTTTCTTCTTCTTCTTCTTCTTCTAAAAGTAAAGTCATGGTGATGATGATGAACTCGAAGCCATTCAGTGTCGACATTTTTTATTTGAGTTAAATTACTCATCGCTGTTACACTCCCAATAACATCACACACACGTGTGCGTCTTCTATCATCTGCAGTAATGAGTGAGTTCTGTACATTTACATTTTCACTCTTAACCTAAAGGAGTGTGAAAGTTTTATCACCAAAGGCAAGGCAAGGCAAGTTTATTTATATAGCACATTTCATACAGAATGGCAGTTCAATGTGCTTTACAGAAGTAAAAACAAAAACAGTAAACAATAGAGAAATAAAATTACATAAAATAATTTTATTTTTATTCTAAAACAATTAATTAAAAGAATTAAAAGAATTAAAAGAAAATAAGAATTAAACAATAGTAAAAATAAAATAATAAAATGAAGTAGTAGTTCAAATAGGATGAGAAGAAAAAAAACCCCAGCAGAATAGAATAAAGAATAAAATAGGATAAAGTTAAAGTAAATTTAAAACATGCAGAGAAGTAAAGATTATAAAGAATGTAAAGAAGACAATATTAATAATTTAGCAGAAAGCATCTGAGAACAGCTTGGTCTTTAACCTAGATTTGAAGCTGCCAACAGCAGGAGCATTTTTAATGTCCTCTGGCAGTTGGTTCCATAGCTGTACTGCATAGTAGCTAAAAGCTGCTTCACCACACTTTGTTTTAACAACTGGTTTTAATAGTAAATTTTGCTGCTGTGATTTGGTAGATCTGATTGGGTTAGGCCGCTGCAACATATCAGAGAGGTAATTGGGCCCTGTACCATTTAGAGATTTGTACACCAGCAGCAATGCTTTAAAGTCAATTCTGTAGCTTACTGGAAGCCAGTGAAGGGACCTTAGAATTGGAGTAATGTGCTCTGTTCTTTTTGTTCGTGTGAGAACCCTAGCCGCTGCATTTTGAACCAGCTGAAGACGTTTGATGGTCTTTTTTGGCAGGCCTGTGAAAAGGCCATTGCAGTAATCAACCCTACTAGAGATGAAGGCATGTATCAGTTTTTCCAGATCATTTTTTGACATAAGTCCTCTTAGTTTGGAAATGTTTTTTAGGTGATAAAATGCCGTTTTAGTGATTGCTTTCATGTGACTGTCAAAGTTTAGCTCGCTGTCAATGAAAACACCAAGATTTTTAACCAAAGCAGCCTGATTATCATTAACATCACTTGAAATATTTATTTAAGTCCAATTTAAGTAGCATTTTATGATAAACAGCCAACTTTATTCTGCAGCCTGTTGAATGGATTGCTGAGTCACACAGAGTTCATAAAATTATTTCATACATTCTGGTACAGCGACTGTGAATAAACTATCATCCGTCTTGGATTAATAATGATTCATCGTTTGTTGTTTTCAGGCTCTTTACATTCTCTTTTTGTGCTCGGCTCTGTGCAGATGTAATACTCTAATACTGTGATGTGATGCTGAACTATTTTTTGTAAACTCTTGCCAAGAAAAATGATTGGTTCCTTTTTTAAAGAGACTTCTGGCGAGACCTCGGTGTACGCTGGATGGAACTGTTATCTTTGTCCTCTTTGAAACTGGCTCCTCGGTGCAGTGCTGCTTTACACAGGCGAGTTTGAACAGGAAAAAAAGGAAAAACACCTTCACAGGAAATTATAGAGAGGCTTAAAATACTGCAGCGATGCTGGAAAAACAAGCAGCTTTCTCCAGGTTTAACAGCGTTTCCGATCGCAGCTGCCGACTGATTTTCACACACACACACACACACACACACACACACACACAGCTGAGCGTTTCTGCCTCATGCTCATGCTGGAAAGAGAAACTGTAATAACTGGAAGGATTTAGTGCAGCGTAACACACCACCATTTTCTCCAATAATATTGATATTTTCTTTTGCTTTATTGCGACCGTATGCTGCGGCGTCCCTCGTGGATTCTGCGTGTTTTTGTAGAACCCTGCTAGTCAGTGATGGGAATGAGGAACCTGGAGATGGGCTTCAGAGAGCATGGCGCTTACTTTTTAATTTATTTGTATTTCAACACTCTTTTCAGCGCTTTTCTTGGCTTTAAGAAGAAACAAAACAAAAACGGCTGACACAACATTGCCGTTGTTTTCAGTCTGTTCAAGGACAACATCTCATCAGTGCCGGATCTCTTCTGTGCAGATGAAGCCTTTCACTGAAACACGGAAAATGTCTGTACATACAGGTCCTCACTCACCACACCCTGGTGCACCCATTCATCCATCACCACACTCGTTCTCCGCAACTCCTCCTGTTCACAGCCCGGTGCTTGACCACACCCACATTTATTCATTCAGAAGCTCAATGGGGAAAAGAACCGCTGGAGATAGAGTTGGCAGGTAGAAGGAAAAGAGGAAGAGCAAAGATGAGATTTATGGATGTGGTGAAGGAGGACATGAGGACGGTTGGTGTGGCAGAAGAAGATACTGAGGACAGGAGGAGATGGAGGGACATTATCCACTGTGGGGACCCCTAATGGGAACAGACGAAAGAAGAAGAAGAAGCTCAACATTTCATTTTAGTGTTTTGTTCTGATCTGAAGCTTGACTCTCTCTCCTTCTGAAGCCTCTGTACTCACTAAAGCTTCTCAGTATGTTTTATAGATAAACTATAGGTCCCTTGAATGTTTGTAAACAGAAAGAGGCGTGTGCATGACCTGGGTCCGTTAAGACTCGAGTCGCTGCAATCTGATGCTAATTAGTTATCATGTAAAAGAATCCATGAAGAACTATATTTAGGAATGGGATTGATGTTAGCTGTAATGTTCTCCATTTATTATTATTATTATTATTATTATGGATTAGCACTAAAAGATGGCAAGTGCTTTTCAGCTAAACTGCCACTTTCACATGGTGTAACTCTGGCATCAACCATCAGGCTTCATTCGGCTCACAACCAACATCAGACTCTATCAGACCTGCGTACTGCCAGTCTTACTCCATGGCTCAGAAACCTGGACCTCCTCAGAATGACCAAGGCTCGAGTCAATCCACCTACGGTGCCAGCGACAAATACTCCGGATCCTCTGGTTTCATCATATGTGGAACCCGGATGGAGGTTCCAGCACTGGTCTGGAACTGATTAAGTCTCGTTCTTTGGCCATGTAGCACGCCAAGATACCGCCATCCCGGGTCATGGTGCCTCAGCAGCTGCAGTCACATAAAAAAGCCAAAAGTCGTCCCGTCTCAGGCTGGAAGACACCACCTGGGCGTCCATGATAGACATGGGTACAACAGATCGGAGATGGAACACCATCCGGCTTACTTCAGCCTTGCCATTAGGCGTGGTCATGCATGATCATACGTGGCCAGGCGGTGAACAAGCCTGTAGTAACCGATCGTATCTACATCTCATAGAAACTCTGAGTGTTTATAAAGAAAACGAAGATGTACAAGTTTCTTTGCTATGTGTAAGAACATTAAATATACAGTTTTACAATTACAGCATGAAGGATGTAAAACATTATATAAACTTATTAGCTAAACTAATATCTACTAGCTAAATGTAGCAACTCTTCAGTAAGAATGTTACCTAGCTATATAGCGCTAGCTGGCTAGTTTCTTCTTCACACAGGTTTCAGGTGAGGTTTGTTAAAGTATAATATAAATCAGGCACGTTAGCTAACTAGCCACATCAGCTTCCTCACTGATGACTTTAAGGTTCTTTTATTTATTCTTACCCCACAGCGCTGCTGAATTCTGGCTCCTGATTGGTCAGAAGGTGTTGATTAATTTCTGTAGTGCAGCTTTACATAAATGCAGGCTGACGTTAACGTGCTCGCTCTACAGTCGGTGTGTGTTGTGTACACTGCTGCTGTGTTTGGTTTGAAAGGCTCTTGTTAATAAAGCGTTCCTGTGTACAGTGATGATCGATGATGATGAGAGCAGACTGAAAGAAGACGCCGTGTCCACTGCCAGCCCGAGACCAGCGGAGACGACCACCACTCCACCTCCTGACCTGCCAGACCCCTGTGAAGGTAACGCCTCGACCCCAGAACCTCCTCCAGAACCTGCACAGTTACTCACATCACTGCGCTGCATATCAAACCGCATCAAACCACCCCGTTGTTCATTATTTTCCTCTAACTGCGTGACACAGTGTGCTTTATTCTTTACTCATTTATTCATTCATCTCATTATCTGTAGCCGCTTTATCCTGTTCTACAGGGTCGCAGGCGAGCTGGAGCCTATCCCAGCTGACTACGGGCGAAAGGCGGGGTTCACCCTGGACAAGTCGCCAGGTCATCACAGGGCCGACACATAGACACAGACAACCATTCACACTCACATTCACACCTACGCTCAATTTAGAGTCACCAGTTAACCTAACCTGCATGTCTTTGGACTGTGGGGGAAACCGGAGCACCCGGAGGAAACCCACGCGGACACGGGGAGAACATGCAAACTCCGCACAGAAAGGCCCTCGCCGGCCACGGGGCTCGAACCCAGGACCTTCTTGCTGTGAGGCGACAGCGCTAACCACTACACCACCGTGCCGCCCTAGTTTAAGTCTAGATTTTAATTTTCTTTTTTTGGCAGATGATTCAGTCCAAATAATGGGATTTAAACTCATAACCTTCTTGTCCATTTTCTCTCCCTCTCTCTCTCTTACTGTTTCTTCACTCTCTTTGTATCTTTCTCTCTTTCTGCCTCTCTATCCACCTGTTTCTGTCTTGCTCTCGCTGCATCTCTCTGTCTGTCTGTCTCTCTCTGCATCTCTGTCTCTCTCTCTGCATCTCTCTGTCTGTCTCTCTCTCTGCATCTCTCTGTCTGTCTCTCTCTGCATCTGTCTGTCTCTCTCTCTGCGTCTCTCTCTCTCTGCATCTTTGTCTGCCTCTCTCTGTGTCTGTGTCCCTCTGCATCTCTGTCTGTCTCTCTCTGCATCTGTCTGTCTCTCTCTCTGCGTCTCTCTCTCTCTGCATCTTTGTCTGCCTCTCTCTGTGTCTGTGTCCCTCTGCATCTCTGTCTGTCTCTCTCTGCATCTCTGTCTGTCTCTCTCTCTCTCTCTGCATCTCTCTGTCTGTCTCTCTGTCTGCATCTCTGTCTCTCTGCATCTCTCTGTCTGTCTGTCTCTCTCTCTCTGCATCTCTCTGTCTGTCTCTCTCTCTCTGCATCTGTCTCTCTCTCTCTGCATCTCTGTCTCTCTCTCTGCATCTCTCTGTCTGTCTGTCTCTCTCTCTGCATCTCTATCTCTCTCTCTGCATCTCTCTGTCTGTCTCTGTCTCTCTCTGCATCTCTGTCTGTCTCTCTGTCTGCATCTCTGTCTGTCTGTCTCTCTGCATCTGTCTGTCTCTCTCTCTCTGCATCTCTGTCTCTCTCTCTGCATCTCTCTGTCTGTCTCTCTCTCTCTGCATCTCTCTGTCTGTCTCTCTCTGCATCTCTGTCTGTCTGTCTCTCTGCATCTGTCTGTCTCTCTCTCTCTCTGCATCTCTGTCTGTCTCTCTCTGTGTCTGTCTCTCTCTGCATCTCTGTCTGTCTCTCTCTGCATCTCTGTCTGTCTCTCTCTCTCTGTCTGCATCTCTGTCTGTCTGTCTCTCTCTCTCTCTCTGCATCTCTGTCTCTCTCTCTGCATCTCTCTGTCTGTCTGTCTCTCTGTCTGCATCTGTCTGTCTCTCTCTCTGCATCTCTGTCTGTCTCTCTCTGTGTCTGTCTCTCTCTGCATCTCTGTCTGTCTCTCTCTGCATCTCTGTCTCTCTCTCTCTCTCTGCATCTCTCTGTCTGTCTCTGTCTCTCTCTGCATCTCTGTCTGTCTCTCTCTCTCTGCATCTCTGTCTGTCTCTCTGCATCTGTCTGTCTCTCTCTCTCTCTCTGCATCTCTGTCTCTCTCTCTCTCTGCATCTCTCTGTCTGTCTCTCTCTGCATCTCTGTCTGCCTGTCTCTCTGCATCTCTGTCTGTCTCTCTGCATCTGTCTGTCTCTCTCTCTCTCTCTGCATCTCTGTCTCTCTCTCTCTCTGCATCTCTCTGTCTGTCTCTCTCTGCATCTCTGTCTGCCTGTCTCTCTGCATCTGTCTGTCTCTCTCTCTCTCTGCATCTCTGTCTGTCTCTCTCTGTGTCTGTCTCTCTCCGTCTGTCTCTGTCGGGTGTCTCCGTGTCTCTTTACTGCCCTGACGTCAGACAGATGTTGTATGAGGATGAAGGTCAGGGGGAAACAGGGCTGTAAATCACTTGCCTATCCACCTGGCAGGATGGTGCACGTTTTCCTTTAATGACGAATGTCCTTCTGCAGGAAATGGCCACTGTGCTCAGCACTGCCACCCGGTGGAGGGTCGAGCTCACTGCTCCTGTTTCCCAGGATTCTCTCTGATGGCTGATAGACGCTCATGCGAAGGTACACACACACACACACACACACCTTTCTATTGAGGTATTTCACTCACGTGACCAAGTCATGTGATGCTGCCATTTTGGACGTCATGGCTCGAATCAGTTTGAATGCGAGGAAGGCGACAAACGAAAAACATAAAAGAAAAAGGAGCGAGATGCAGAAAACATCTTCACTATCCAGCGACGTAGGGCATTTACAGGGCGAGCAGAGGGAGAGGGATTTGCAAAAATTGAGGTTAGCAGGCTTAGAGAACGACGTTTACCTGCTTCCACCAGGATTGTTCACTGACAGCTAAGATTTGTTCACATTTTCATTTACTTTCGGTCCTCAGGATAAACAAAATGTTATTAAATGTCATTGAAATAACTTCTTAGTCTGTTGAGACATGGCCCGTTATAAGTTTTTCCTTTACTGTATTTACTAGTTTACTGAGCGCGCTCCGGGGCTGGCTGGCGCTAGCTAGCTAGCGCTCCGGGGCTCGCTGGCTCAGTAAACTAGTAAATCCAGTAAAGGAAAAACTTGAGACTGAAAGGTTTTAACAGTCATCCAAATGACTGAACGTAAACATTGCTACAGTAACATACTAGCTACTGTTGTTGACATTAGCTAGCTTGCCGTCCAAAATGGCGGACACTGGGGCGTCACGTGACCCTGTGACGTCAGGTGAAATACCTCAATAGAAACACAAATGTGACCCATGTGGATGGACAGACAGACAGACAGAGTGAAAATCAGACAGACAGTCTAGATAGATAGATAGATAGATAGATAGATAGATAGATAGATAGATAGATAGATAGATAGATAGATAGATAGATAGGCAGATGTACAGGCAGACAGGACAGGGACAAATGTATGGATGGACAGAGAGACAGATAGAGGGATGATAGGTAGATAGAAAAATGAGCGAGCAGACAGACAGACAGTCAAACAAATGGGTATACAGACAGACAGGCAGACGGTTGGAGAAACAGTCAAACAGACGGGTACACAGACAGTGAGACAGATGGGTAAGAGACATAAACAGACAATTAGACAGATGAGTGGACACGCAGACAAAAGGACAGACAGACAGACAGCTGTGTATGCCAGTATTTCTTTATATTATAAAAGATATCTGGTGCTTTTGAGTGATTAAGTTTTAATAAAGCGACAATTAAACAGCCATAAACCCTTTTTCTTCTGTGTTACTAAACTGTTCTCATTAAAAACAGTAACATTATTAAAGATCAGTATTACAGAACAGAAAACATAACAGCACACATCTCTGTGTGTGTGTGTGTGTGTGTGTGTGTGTGTGTGTGTGTGTGTGTGTTCCTTGTCCCTGCCAATTTCCTTTACAGTAACACACTCCAGGTCCGGCTTTCAAAAATTCATGCAAAGCATAAAGACGAATCTCAGCAATGAATTATTTATGAAAAATGCTGTTTCCTGTTCAGCAGTGACCGCTTATAATGTCTCATAAAACCTTATAACCTCTTATTAAACACTTCAGAACGCAAACATTGTTAAAGAACCTCATACAGGATTCATAACAATCACGACAGATACATATAAAGAGCTCACACACCCTAAACACTCACATTTCACAACACAAACATAAATGATTCAGTTAAACCCGTTTGAAATACATGAGTCATATAGACTGATACAAAGGCTCGTGGGATTCAAATGAACAGTAAAATAAAAACAGCAAAATGTAAAGATAAAGGAGTCAAATAATTTATAGGGAAAATAAAAAAAACTTACAGATTCTTACAGAAAGTTATAAATGATTCATATGAACTGTTGTTCCTGCATTTTAATTATGATACATTGATTCAAGAATCAAAAATAATTGAAGTAGACCCATTTAAAGTTCACTGATTCATCAAGAATCTAACATAAATGATTCATATGAATCAGTTTTAAAACTTGTAAAGAAACCTATAGACTGAAACGAAAAGATTCATTTAGATTAATTTAAAATTGCTGAAGGAACTCGTACAGTCTGCTGTAGATGCTCAGATAAGACTGAAATACACTGTTCTTAAAGTCCCCTAATGAAAAATCAATAATTCTTATGGAAAGACTTCGATAGAAATGGTTCATTTAATATTACATCCCTTTTGAAACTTATAGATTAGTATAGAATTATACTCATAATTCACACTGATTTTTTTTAAATAATATTTCTATTGAGGTATTTCACCTGACGTCACAGGGTCACGTGACGCCCCAGTGTCCGCCATTTTGGACGGCAAGCTAGCTAATGTCAACAACAGTAGCTGGTATGTTACTGTAGCAATGTTTACGTTCAGTCATTTGGATGACTGTTAAAACCTTTCAGTCTCAAGTTTTTCCTTTACTGGATTTACTAGTTTACTGAGCCAGCGAGCCCCGGAGCGCTAGCTAGCTAGCGCCAGCCAGCCCCGGAGCGCGCTCAGTAAACTAGTAAATACAGTAAAGGAAAAACTTATAACGGGCCATGTCTCAACAGACTAAGAAGTTATTTCAATGACATTTAATAACATTTTGTTTATCCTGAGGACCGAAAGTAAATGAAAATGTGAACAAATCTTAGCTGTCAGTGAACAATCCTGGTGGAAGCAGGTAAACGTCGTTCTCTAAGCCTGCTAACCTCAATTTTTGCAAATCCCTCTCCCTCTGCTCGCCCTGTAAATGCCCTACGTCGCTGGATAGTGAAGGTGTTTTCTGCATCTCGCTCCTTTTTCTTTTATGTTTTTCGTTTGTCGCCTTCCTCGCATTCAAACTGATTCGAGCCGTGACGTCCAAAATGGCAGCATCACATGACTTGGTCACGTGAGTGAAATACCTCAATAGTGGTCTCCAAGAATCACATATGAGTCATATAACAAACTTGAATAAAATTAATCATTTAGGCTTCTGTCTGTCTGTCTGTCTGTTTGCACACCTGCCTCTCTGTATAAATGCACATCTATCTTAAACAATTGTTCAAACTTTGATCCATCATAAACAGCACTTTTATCGATAACGTCGTCACAATCAGTAAAACAAAATTATTTTATTTATTGATTATTTTCAAGTTCCAGTTAGAACTTTATATATATATATATATATATATATATATATATATATATATATATATATATATATATATCTTTTATGTGTGGTCCTCTAATATTTAATGTCAGTGAAAATCAGAGAAATTTTATTTCTGGATTGTTTTCTTCTGAATATCCGGATCACGTCAGCACGTCTCTGTCCATGACATGGAGCTCTCACTTCTTCACATCACTACAGAGATTATATTTCAGACAAAAAATTTAGAGTAAAGAGAAGATTGTAACTGAACATCTGCAGTGTCCAGGAGATGATGTTCGAGTTGTTCCTGGAGTCACAGTGCCACCTAGTGGTCAGATATATTATTACTGTAAGTACCAGGTCCAGGAGTCACCATGTGGTCCAGTCCACAGCGCTACTAGAAATTAAAAATTACACTTCACCTGTGAATCTGCTTCTTTGTCTGTCTTGCAGATATTAACGAGTGCACACTGGGAGCTCACAGCTGCGGCCCAGGGTTCGACTGCATCAACACGGCCGGCTCGTTCAGCTGCAGAGCCAGACTGAGGTGTCCAGGAGGATTTGCTCACGACTCACAAGGCCAGTGTGTCGGTAAGAGCTTACACTTACAACAAAGTGTGTGACGACACATTTGGTGTCTGGAGTCAGAGGCTCATGTGGCTAACAGGTAGAGGAATGTGTTAATCACATACAAATGTGTAAATCAGACACATTACATATTACATTACAGCCATTTAGCAGACGCTCTTATCCAGAGTAATGTAAAACACACCCAGAGCAGGTGGGGGTTCGGTGCCTTGCTCAAGGGCACTTCAGCCATGCCTGCTGGTCCAAGGAATCAAACCAGCAACCTTTTGGACCCAAAGCTGCTGCTCTAACCATTAGGCCATGACTATATACAAAGATAGATAAAATAAGAAACTTATAATGGGAAAATTTGGTGTAACTTCATACCAGTGTTAGACACAGACAAGGGGTGGGGCCTAACATCTGAAGGCAGAGCTTGTATTCAGATGTTGTGGTTAATCAAGAGGAAAGATAAAAATGAATGAGTTAATTAATTTATTAGTGAACTGATGCTGCAGCAGAATCACAAAGCTGAAATAAGATTCTCTCTCTCTCTCTCTCTCTCTCTCTCTTTATTTCTCTGTAAACTGGTGGAATTAGCCCGCAGGGACAGGAACCTGGAGACATGTCGAGGCAGCAAGCCTCAGATCTGCTCTGAAGAAATGAACTAAAAAACCTAAAACCCTGAACGCTGTAAAAGTGTCAGTTGAGAAATAATATCCTCTGCTTTTCTCGTCATGCGTAAAAGCTAGAAGAGTAAATCGAAGGGATGAACTCAGAAGTGCATCAAACAAAAATCTGAGAGTCTTGAGTAACTTTTACAGTTGAATGTGAGCAGTGACGCTCCGTTGATCCTCAGGGTTTAATCTGAGGGACTAATATAATATCGATTCTGATATTTTTGAAAAATCAATTATTCAGCATTTTCAGACATGAGTTCAGGTTTTATGTGGTTTAATTTTAAGTAGGATAATTAATTAAAATAATGAATGTATAATAAGTACAAATTTGATATCAAACCTTACAACACTAAACTTCCGTTCCCAGTAAGAATTCCTGTAGGAAGCTAAAAACTGTTCACTAATCAGTTCTGGATGCTGATTGGTCAGAAGTTGATTAATTTTCTAGAACCACAGCTCTGACAGTAGTGCAGGTTTATATTAATGCTCTTGTCTTGTCTTATTAATACATTATAGTTTCTATAGCAACGGCTCTTTCACAGGGAGTCGTACAGCAGATTTGTGTAACGTTTCTGGAAGGAGTCTCCAGTGTGAGCGCTGTGTAACAGTCAGAGGTGAAGCGGGAACTGTAAGGACAGAGGAGTTTACACTTCTTTACGGTCTCTCAGGAACAAAAAGACGACAAGCTGCATTTTTATTTGTCTTATTAAGACACTGAAGTAAGAGTTTATAGCTGTTTAAAGCTGCGATAATGTAAGCGAGAACTCACTGACATTAAGTGTGACTATACATGGATAAAATGTACGACATGTTGTCTCATCTCATCTCATCTCATTATCTGTAGCCGCTTTATCCTTCTACAGGGTCGCAGGCGAGCTGGAGCCTATCCCAGCTGACTACGGGCGAAAGGCGGGGT
Source organism: Neoarius graeffei (assembly GCF_027579695.1). Taxonomy (NCBI): domain Eukaryota; kingdom Metazoa; phylum Chordata; class Actinopteri; order Siluriformes; family Ariidae; genus Neoarius; species Neoarius graeffei. The sequence continues at coordinate 2,252,364 of NC_083581.1, forward strand.
TCACCCTGGACAAGTCGCCAGGTCATCACAGGGCTGACACATAGACACAGACAACCATTCACACTCACATTCACACCTACGCTCAATTTAGAGTCACCAGTTAACCTAACCTGCATGTCTTTGGACTGTGGGGGAAACCGGAGCACCCGGAGGAAACCCACGCGGACACGGGGAGAACATGCAAACTCCGCACAGAAAGGCCCTCGCCGGCCACGGGGCTCGAACCCGGACCTTCTTGCTGTGAGGCGACAGCGCTAACCACTACACCACCGTGCCGCCCCTGACATGTTGTTCTTTAATTAATTAATAATTGTTTACGTTAGTGATGCTGATGGATAAAAGGAATAAAACATTGAAGAAATACACAACTTCAGGTTGGTAACAGTATCTCTGCTGTGTGTGTGTGTGTGTGTGTGTGTAGATATTGATGAGTGCAGGACAGTAACACAGCCCTGCAGTCCCGGGTTTAACTGCATCAACACAATCGGCTCGTACACCTGCCAGCGCAAGATCCTCCTGTGTGGCAGAGGCTATCACTCCAGTCCTGATGGCAGCAGGTGTATCGGTAATACACACACACACACACACACACACAAATAAAACTCCTGAAGAGCCTCAGAGTGAGCTCAGGCACAGGATCAGGGGTGTTACAGAAAACAATAATGATTAAAAAAAAAAGAAGAAGCCACGCCCACAAGTAGTGTAATGAGAAAAAAACTGATTGTGTCTCAGGACCTAATTTGTATATTCTTTCCAAAAAAAAAAAAAAATAATAATAATAATAATAAATGACAGAACCATTCATAATTATTGGCACCCCTCGTAAAGATTAGTAAAAAGGGTTCGAAACAAATCCACCTTTTGGTGAAGTCGCTTCATCTCACACTGAAAAAATGAGAAAAATCCAAACATTAATTGAAAAATTTATTCACAGAAAAACAAATCCCCCATCAAGAAATCTGTAAAAAAAAAAAAAATGATGTGAACCTCAAGGAGTATGAGTTCACTGAAGGGTGAAATTGCCATCATGTTAATCAGCGTGAGTTTAGTCGGACCGCGCATGTTCCAAGAACAAAAACTTGGGTCTTTACTGTTCAAGTCTGGTCTTCACTATACACATTTATGGAAGTGCAGCAATCCTCGATCAACTGACCTCAGAAAAAGATTCATCCACATAATCCACGCTCACCAGGCTGGAGAAGGTTACAAAACCATCTCTACAAGTTTGTCCTCCACCAATCCACTGATTAGTTTCAGGGCTTAAACAAAGATCTGCTCACATTTCAGGTCAAATTTATGCAGAAATACAGAAAAATATTCAAGGATGCACAAACTTTCAAGCAGTGCTGTACCTCCAACTCCTTCACCAGTAGCTTTGTTGTTGTCTTGGGGTTCAGCTGAACCTTTCAGACCAGAGTTCTTCATCCCACACTTTCCTCATGATGCAGCGTCTGTGTGCTCCCAAGATGTTTTGTTTTGGATACAGATGCTCATGGTATCTTCACTAGTTTCGAAACGTCTCCTCAGGAGGAACTGGACATTTTCTGAGGTCTTGGTTGACGGCCACAGATCTAATCCCAGTTAACTCTGAATTATGACAAATAGCCAATCAGAAGCTCAGTACTAAATGCAATTAGGTCACTTTCTGGAAGTGTTTAGAGACAGTCAGCTTGGTGTATGTAAACTTTTGACTAACTGGAATTCAGATATAGTGAATTAAAGCTGAAATAAATCGGTCTATAATCGCTTGTTTTAAAACGTCCTCTGATGTGAACAAAGCCGACGCCCTCATTTACACAGGAAATAGCTGTTTGTAAACTTTTTGCTTCAAATATTTACATCACATGCAAACACGCTGAAGGAAGTCATATTTAAACTAGAAAAGCACTCAGAGAGCGCAGACCTCCGCCAAGAATCCTTTAAAAAAATCCGGGATCCAGAAGGTGATCCGGATCACTGCCAAAATTTAATGGATTGTTACTTGTGCCCAGTCACACCTCTGGAAAAAATTTCAGAGCAATCCGTTCATTACTTTTTCCGTAATGTTGCTAACAGACAAACCAACAAACAAACAAACAAACCAACGCTACCGAAAACATAACCTCCTTGGCGGAGGTAATAATAATAACTAGAATACATTTCCGGAGAAAATGCGAAAGTGTGCTTGCTCAGGTGCGCCGCCATGGCGACCCGGCAAGAGAGGCGACCGCACGCCCACACGACAAGTTTTGTGTCAACACGCGAAAGTTTGGCCAAGACACAAGGCGGATTCTCATACGGAGATGACCGGCTGGCAAGGTTCTTTACAGGGACATCCCAGAGCAGCACTAACATGAAAATGTAGATGTAATTCTAAATCCGTAAAGAGATATGACCCAAAACATGTTTTTGCTCATTGTGGCACCCCCTAGTATCCAAATGACACCAAATTTGATGAGGGTACATGAACTGGTGCCAAAAGTCATCTCAACAAATATGGTCTTGCTACGTCAAAGCGTTTCTGAGATATGAGCCAAAATACGTTTTTGCTAATTGTGACGCCCCCAATGACCAATGGCCAAATGACATCATATTTTATGAGGGTAGTTTGGATGGTGTCCAGAGTCATGCCACTAAATATGGTCTTGATAAGTCAAAGTGTTTCCATGATATGAGCTCACTTCCTGTTTGGTGGCTTCGCCATAGATTTTGATTGGCTTCCACGGGCGAACACTTTGACATATGAGAGCGAAACAAATATCATTCGTTAGGCATGGACTGGAGATCATGTGTGCCAAGTTTCGTGATGATCGGACAAAACATGCGGCCAGGGTCACTCTACCTTCACTTTGGGCAAAATTCAAAATGGCGGAAAATCTGATTAGGCGGAGAATGACGTCATAGGGTGTGTTGGAATCGTCTAGCTCCAAGGATTCCAACGGCACCAGACTTATGAAAATCGGACATACGGATCAAAAGTTACGTGCATGAACGCATGTAAGACTGTGATCAGTTGGTGGCGCTAGAGCGTGAGACGTACCAACATGAAACTTGATGAAATCAATCAGGGTCCACTCCTCTATCAGTGTACCAAGTTTCATGACTTTACACCTTACGGTTTGGCCTACAGAAGGGAAAAACTGTTTTTTGCGTCGCGCGGCCATTCATTTCAATGGGGAAAAAATTAATCCTTTAAAAAAATCCGGGATCCAGAAGGTGATCCGGATCACCGCCAGAATTTAATGGATTGTTACTTGTGCCCAGTCACACCTCTGGAAGAAATTTCAGAGCAATCCGTTCATTACTTTTTCCGTAATGTTGCTAACAGACAAACCAACCAACCAACAAACAAACAAACAAACAAACAAACAAACAAACAAACAAACAAACAAACGCTACCAAAAACATAACCTCCTTGGCGACGGTAATGAGGTCTGTACCGGTACGTGTGGAGATTGTTCTCGAGAGTCGTGACGAGTTCGAATCTCAAAGAGACTCCAGACAGAGTGAACTTCAACCTCAAACTTATCACTCAGCTGTGATGAATCGGGGCAGTAAGACACGTCAAAATCTGTTCCGACAACACAAATCATCGCAGACATGAGTGTTTTTCTTTATATGTGGTAAAAACATCAAAAACATTTCCACAAGTCATAATTCTTTGTTCCCAAAGACTTGACAGATGTTTGCTCTATCATACGGAGATCATGAGTTCAAATCTCGATGATGCCGCTGCCATCCATGGCTGGAAGTCCAAGAGAGCAAAATTGGCCATGCTCTCAGGGAGGGAGGAGGGAGGGGTGGCATGCTGTCAGTGACAGTAACCAATCATGGTGCATCTAATTTGAGATGCAGACAAACAAGTTTTTAGAGAATACTTATGTTACAATGAGAAAAGGGGACCTTTTAATCCAATTTGGTTTTTTTTCCACTATCAACATTATAAAATACTTTATTCTACATAATTTTATATAAAATAATAATAATAATAATAATAATAATAATAATAATAATAATAATAATATATTTTATCTTAAATGTCTTTATCTTTATTTTTTCTTGGGGTGTGAAAACTTCGCACTTAATAGTATTAACTGTAATTGTACCAACCTGTAGAATAAAGATAAATGATGTGCTGTAATTTACAGACTATAGTTTCACCAATCATGGTGGCTGACACTGACGTTGCCTGAGCGGCAGTTCAAAAGATGCGGCCTTGCAGGAAGCACACGGTTACCCTGTTTGGTAGTTGTGTGGTGGGAGGGTGGGAACTGGGAAAAAATAAAAAAGGAAAAAATATTCAAATGGAGGCATTCAACGAACAGGGGTGTACAAACCTTTGATCAGTAGTGTATGTTGGGTGTGCGGATGAAAAATTTTGACAGCACCAATTTTTTTTATTACAGTGCCATAGTTTGACCAGATATGTTGGTAATTAAAGTGCGACCTGATGCTCAGACTCACTTTGTCATTGTTAGGCACTAAAACTGTTCACAGTGTTCATCTCCTTCCTGTTCGTTGTGTGCAGATATTGATGAGTGTGAAACTGGAGTCCATCGTTGTGGCGAAGGTCAGATTTGTCACAATCTCCCTGGAACGTACCGATGTGACTGTCATCCAGGCTACCAGTACGACACGTACAGGAGGATGTGTGTAGGTGAGACATGCTAATGTGCCTCAAGAGCAAATGTCACAGCTCATGAAGAGCACACATTGTGAAGTTGGAGTCTCAGACAGGAAACAACTCTTTATAGTTCTTCTTTTAAAAAATGCTGGATTTATTAAAATTTGAATATATTATTTTGGAATGAACAACAAAGAAAATCATTAGCATAAACATCATGTATGACATTGGGCAGTGTGGTAGTGTAGTGGTTAGCATTGTCGCCTCATAGCAAGAAGGTCCGGGTTCGAGCCCCGTGGCCGGCGACGGCCTTTCTGTGCGGAGTTTGCATGTTCTCCCCGTGTCCGCGTGGGTTTCCTCCGGGTGCTCCGGTTTCCCCCACAGTCCAAAGACATGCAGGTTAGGTTAACTGGTGACTCTAAATTGAGCGTAGGTGTGAATGTGAGTGTGAATGGTTGTCTGTGTCTATGTGTCAGCCCTGTGATGACCTGGCGACTTGTCCAGGGTGAACCCCGCCTTTCGCCCGTAGTCAGCTGGGATAGGATCCAGCTCGCCTGCGACCCTGTAGAACAGGATAAAGCAGCTACAGATAATGGATGGATGGATGGATGGATGGATCATGTCTGACATGTTATCAATACACAATCATATGATGCTATCATTAATTCATACATGTATAAAGTATTTATACACACTACACTCTAAACGTACAGCAGTGTGTGTGCATGCTAACAAAGCTAGTAGTTTTCTGCATTAATGAGAACACTTACCAGCCAAATAAGAGGCTAATGTTAATGCTAACTAGCTGGCTAGTCAATTTATCCAGCTCGTTTATGTTGCCGATGTGAGTTTGCTACGAGTGTAGATTTCATGACATTCGATAAGTTTATGCTTTACACTGTCTCTCAAGCTGGCTAGCAAAAAATGCAAAGAAAAATATGGATTATCATTCATGTAGACTAAACTGATTTTGGAGGCGCAGCTGTGCACAAGCTAAATAAAATCACTAAACAATATCATTTGAAGATGACAATGTGTTTCTCGGAATTTTTAAGTTTTGTGAAAGTTTCTGAGAAGGCAGAATGTATGTGCTAATCTAGCTAACATTGGAAATGTTAATGGTAACACTGTTTTAGTTGTCATGGTAACGCTGGGTTGAGGACTTGGCGATACTGAAATCCCACCTGTGAGTAATGTAAGCTTGTTTGCTCGCACTTAGCTAACCAGCTAGATACGCATGTTAGCTAATGATAGTGATGTTTGGCTGTTAGAGATGGCAGGAGGAAATGGGGCATTGCGAAATTTGCATATTAATGTATATTCATAAATCCTGGACTTTAGATGAGGGGTCAGGTGTGGAGATGTTCCTCAGCCATTTTTGCACTTTATGATAATTGTACATGATTGTTCATGTTCTCTGTTGTGTTCCTCAGGTGATGTCATGCTTCATGTGTATGTTTACATTGTTATCAGGAGCAGAACCACAGGCTTTTATTCAGTCTTATCTCAGGTGCTGATTCACACTGTTGTGGCTCAGCGTCAGGCCTCAGCTCGGTGTTTAGACTAGAGTGAATACCGTCTCCTCCAGCTCTCTCTCTTTCTCTGTTCTTTCCGTCTCTGTTCTTTCTCTGGCTGTAGATGTGAATGAATGCTGGCGTTACTCGGGCAGGCTGTGTGCTCAGACTTGTGAGAACACTCCAGGCTCGTATCGCTGCTCCTGCACTTCAGGATTCACTTTATCCAGTGATGGCAAGAACTGTGAAGGTACAAGCTGATAAGGAGAAGATGTGTGTCAGGAAGTGGGGGCGGAAAAACACCACTGTGATGAACACTCCTGCTGAGTCTAGCACTTTTTTTTTAACAGAGGAAATTTTGTCAGGTTCTCTGATAGGCTGCTTTCACACTTTGAACTTTTCAAAAATGCACAGAGTGAGGTAATGTTCATTTCTTAAAATCTCCTGACCAATCAGGTCACGGCTCAGGAGGCGTGCGAGTCAAAAATATGCGGGACAAATCATGCAATCAGCTCAGCTACTCTTGATTTTCTGGCTGCAAAGCTCCAGAGAAGACCAACAATGCTGATAAGAAAGTGCAAGCTAGGCTAGTTAGTTAGCCCATGCTAGCTAGCAATGCTAAGAGTGTTGTCATGGTTACAGTGTGCAGACAGCTATTTGGCTTTAAAAGCTTTCCAAGATCTCAAATACACCAGCTGATATTAGCTAACAACAACAACAACAACAACCAAGCACTAGCAAGCTCAATAACATTAGGCTAACTATCAAAAAGCAGTATCCAGGTTTGCTAATAAATTAACTAACATCACTAGACCAGTTATTGTTAGTCAAGTTTGCTAGCAGATCCCAGCGAGTGTCAGATCACAATTCCGATGAGTTAGCATCACAAGGAATTAGCATAGGAGGAATGACAATTGAACTGAACATGGATGCTGGATATTGTTGATTCTGTATCCTGGATCTCAGTTCAGAATTCTGTTAACGCCTCCTGAATGGGTGTGTGTCATGATGCAGATGTGAATGAGTGTTTGAGCAGTCCCTGTACTCAGGAGTGCTTTAATATCTACGGCTCGTACCAGTGTTACTGCAGACAGGGCTACTACCTGCGCGAGGACGCGCACACCTGTGAAGGTAACACACACGCCACACTTTTCCCATAAATCATCACATTTCCGAGTCTTATTTCTTGTATATTTAGTTATGTACACTACCGTTCAAAAGTTTGGGGTCACCCAGACAATGTTGTGTTTTCCATGAAAAGTCACACTTTTATTTACCACCATAAGTTGTAAAATGAATAGAAAATATAGTCGAGACATTTTTCTGGCCATTTTGAGCATTTAATCGACCCCACAAATGTGATGCTCCAGAAACTCAATCTGCTCAAAGGAAGGTCAGTTTTATAGCTTCTCTAAAGAGCTCAACTGTTTTCAGCTGTGCTAACATGATTGTACAAGGGTTTTCTAATCATCCATTAGCCTTCTGAGGCAATGAGCAAACACATTGTACCATTAGAACACTGGAGTGAGAGTTGCTGGAAATGGGCCTCTATACACCTATGGAGATATTGCACCAAAAACCAGACATTTGCAGCTAGAATAGTCATTTAGCACATTAGCAATGTATAGAGTGGATTTCTGATTAGTTTAAAGTGAAAAGAACAGTGCTTTTCTTTCAAAAATAAGGACATTTGAAAGTGACCCCAAACTTTTGAACGGTAGTGTATATTAGCATAGCTTAGTGATTAACTATAATAACTATACAATTGTGTTTAAGTGAGTATACTGCATGCTACGTGGTAATAATTCCTTACTGTTTGGTTGCAGTTGAGTGCAAACTTTTACGCCCCCCATGTTTTATTTTGAAGGAAAAAAGGGATAAAGTACCACTCTCAACAAAACAATGCATTCCAAAATGTTACAAATTAAACGTGGCTACTTCCTGTGTTCTGAATGTGAATTGAACTGAATCAGGTCTAAACTGAATCAGTCTGAACCGAATCGAGTCAAAACTTAATCAGGCTGAAGTGAATAAAGTCTAAACCGAATCAGGCTGAAATGAATCAGATCAAAACTGACCAGTAAAAAAGGAAGAAATAACGATAAGATTCAGGCAGGCAAGTTTTTCGAGACTTTTTATCCTAGGGGACCTTTTAATCCAATTGTTTTCACTATCAACAGTATAACACACTTTATTTTACCACAATTTAATAAAAAAAATGAAGCTCTGTTATCTTAAATGTCTCATTCTATAAATTACATTTGTTTATCTTTATTTTTTCCTGGGGTCTGAAAACTTCATCCTGAACACTATTAACTCTAATTGTACCCATTTATAGAATAAAGGTAAATGATGTGCTGTCGGGCGGCACGGTGGTGTAGTGGTTAGCGTTGTTACCTCACAGCAAGAAGGTCTGGGTTCGAGCCCCGTGGCCGGCGAGGGCCTTTCTGTGCGGAGTTTGCATGTTCTCCCCGTGTCCGCGTGGGTTTCCTCCGGGTGCTCCGGTTTCCCCCACAGTCCAAAGACATGCAGGTTAGGTTAACTGGTGACTCTAAATTGAGCGTAGGTGTGAATGTGAGTGTGAATGGTTGTCTGTGTCTATGTGTCAGCCCTGTGATGACCTGGTGACTTGTCCAGGGTGAACCCCGCCTTTCGCCCGTAGTCAGCTGGGATAGGCTCCAGCTTGCCTGCGACCCTGTAGAACAGGATAAAGCGGCTACAGATAATGAGATGAGATGTGCTGTAATTTTCTGACTGTCTTTCCCTCCACATTGTTGCTGCACAGATACTGATGAATGTTCTCAGAGCATTGGTCATCTCTGTGCCTACAAGTGTGTGAACGTCCCAGGAAGTTACAACTGCGCCTGTCCTGAACACGGATACAGCATGGCTCCCAACCGACGCTCCTGCCAAGGTCTGAGATTCTTTAGAGAATCGAGAATGTGTTCAGACTGTGATTGAGTTTCCCAGAATTATCTCAATATTTCTCAATATTCAGGTTCAACTGAGTCAGGTCTAAACTGAACAACACTGTGCTGAGTCACATCAAAACTGAATCACGCTGGACTGAATCAGGTCTAAACTGAATCAAGCTGGACTGAATCACGTCGAAACTGAATCACGCTGGACTGAATCAGGTCTAAACTGAATCAAGCTGGACTGAATCACATCGAAACTGAATCAAGCTGGACTGAATCATGTCTTAACTTAATCACGCTGGACTGAATCAGGTCTAAACTGAATCACCCGGGACTGAATCACGCTGGAATGAATCAGGTCTAAACTGAATCATGCTGGATTGAATCAGGTCTAAACTGAATCACCCGGGACTGAATCAAGCTGGAATGAATCAGGTCTAAACTGAATCATGCTGGGCTGAATCACATTGAAACTGAATCACACTGGACTGAATCAGGTCTAAACTGAATCATGCTGGACTGAATCAGAAATTAGCTGAATCATGCTGGACTGAATCAGGTCTAACTTGATTCATGCTGGACTGAATCAGGTCTAAACTGAATCACGATGGGCTGAATCACATTGAAACTGAATCACACTGGCCTGAATCAGGTCTAAACTGAATCATGCTGGACTGAATCAGAAATGAGCTGAATCATCCTGGACTGAATCAGGTCTAAATTGAAATCACACTGGACTGAATCAGGTCTAAACTGAATCATGCTGGACTGAATCAGGTCTAAACTGAATCAGACTGATCTGAATCAGCTCTATAGTTATAAATGAAACTGCAGTGACTTACTTCTGCTCTTTACATTAAAATAATTTAAACATAAATAATTTAAACAAATACTATTCAGTAATAATATTTTCCCTTATTTTTCTCTTTATTCTATATATATAAATCTTTAATTATTATTAATTAAATTATTATTAATATGAATTCTGGGCTGCCTGCCGTCTCTGTTCGTGTGTGTGTGTGTGTGTGTGTCTCTGTTCACGTGTGCATGTCTCTGTTCACGTACGTTTGTGTCTCTGTTCACATGCGTGTGTCTCTGTTCACGTGCGTGTGTCTCTGTTCACGTGCGTGTGTCTCTGTTCACGTGTGTGTCTCTGTTCATGTGTGTGTGTGTCTCTGTTCACATGTGTGTGTCTCTGTTCACGTGTGTGTCTCTGTTCACATGCGTGTGTCTCTGTTCACGTGTGCATGTCTCTGTTCACATGCGTGTGTCTCTGTTCACGTGTGTGTGTCTGTTCACATGCGTGTGTCTCTGTTCACATGTGTGTGTCTCTGTTCACGTGTGCATGTCTCTGTTCACATGCGTGTGTCTCTGTTCACGTGCGTGTGTCTCTGTTCACGTGCGTGTGTCTCTGTTCACATGCGTGTGTCTCTGTTCATGTGTGTGTGTGTCTCTGTTCACATGCGTATGTCTCTGTTCACATGCGTGTGTCTCTGTTCACGTGTGTGTCTCTGTTCATGTGTGTCTCTGTTCATGTGTGTGTGTCTTTGTTCACATGCGTCTTTGTTCACGTGTGTGTGTCTCTGTTCATGTGTGTCTCTGTTCACTTGTGCATGTCTCTGTTCACATGTGCGTGTCTCTGTTCACATGCGTGTGTGTCTCTGTTCACATGTGTGTCTCTGTTGATGTGTGTGTCTCTGTTCACGTGCGTGTCTCTGTTCACGTGCGTGTGTCTCTGTTCACGTGCGTGTGTCTCTGTTCACGTGTGCATGTGTCTCTCTGTTCACATGCATGTGTCTCTGTTCACGTGTGTGTCTCTGTTCATATGCATGTCTCTGTTCACGTGTGTGTCTCTGTTCATGTGCGTGTCTCTGTTCACGTGCATGTGTCTCTGTTCACATGTGTGTGTCTCTGTTCACGTGTGTGTCTCTGTTCACGTGTGCATGTCTCTGTTCACATGCATGTGTGTCTCTGTTCACGTGTGCATGTCTCTGTTCACATGCATGTGTCTCTGTTCATGTGCATGTGTCTCTGTTCACATGTGTGTGTCTCTGTTCACATGGGCGTGTCTCTGTTCACGTGTGCATGTCTCTGTTCACATGTGTGTCTCTGTTCACGTGTGCGTGTCTCTGTTCACGTGTGCATGTCTCTGTTCACATGCGTGTGTCTCTGTTCACGTGCATGTCTCTGTTCACATGCATGTGTATCTCTGTTCACATGTGTGTGTTTCTGTTCACATGCATGTGTCTCTGTTCATGCGTGTATTTCTGTTCGTCTGTGTGTCTCTGTTCACGTGCGTGTGTCTCTGTTCACATGCGTGTGTCTCTGTTCATGTGTGTGTGTGTGTGTGTGTGTCTCTGTTCACATGCGTGTGTCTCTGTTCATGTGCGTGTGTCTCTGTTCACATGTTCATGTCTATGTTCACGTGTGCATGTCTCTGTTCACATGCATGTGTCTCTGTTCACGTGTGTCTCTGTTCACGTGTGCATGTCTCTGTTCACATGCGTGTCTTTGTTCACGTGTGTGTGTCTCTGTTCATGTGTGTCTCTGTTCACGTGTGCATGTCTCTGTTCACATGTGCGTGTCTCTGTTCACATGTGCGTGTCTCTGTTCACATGCGTGTGTCTCTGTTCACGTGTGTGTGTCTCTGTTCATGTGTGTCTCTGTTCACGTGTGCATGTCTCTGTTCACGTGTATGTCTCTGTTCACATGTGTGTGTCTCTGTTCACGTGTGCGTGTCTCTGTTCACATGCGTGTGTCTCTGTTCACGTGTGTGTCTCTGTTCATGTGTGTCTCTGTTCACGTGTGTGTCTCTGTTCACGTGTGTGTGTCTCAGACATAGACGAGTGTGCAGTCAGAGCTCATAACTGTACAGCAGAGGAAACATGCTACAACATTCACGGTGGATTTCGCTGTCTGTCCTTCAGCTGTCCCACAAACTACCGGCGAATCTCTGACACGTAACACACACACACACACACACACACACACACACACACACACACACACACACACACACCATCCCTCATCTATTTCAACATTTTCAGGACAGAGGAGTTTACTTTTTGTTGTTTCACAGAAATATAACAAGTTCCGTTTTTATTATTGTTTTTGTTAACTGTGAGAGAGAATAAAGAGAGATTGGTGAGGGAATGAATGTTTATAGCTGCTATAACATAAGTGACAACAAGAGCTAATTAGTTTCTCTGGCATACCACAACATTTAATTTAACTTTAAATGCTTAAAAAGTACAATGTGCCATTCTTTAATAAATAAAAAAATTATAATTGTAGGCAAATTCTTGTGGTATAAAGGAATAAAAACATTTTTGATAATTTTCCTATAACAGCACCACACACAATGCTTTATTCCTTACGTATAATTAGCATCACAGCTCGAGTATTACTGATTTTTAAAGACAGTATTTTAGGTGTTTTCTTAATTTAACAGCTATTTTATCCAAATACAGGATACATATGTTTTGTTTATCAGCATGGATATTTTTTAATTAAAAATACACTATGACTTTAAAATTTAGCTGCGATTTAGGACAAAAAAAAGTTAACTAGCTACTGTGACTAGCTAACGCCCACAGTATGTGATGAAATCAAATGAAAGTATTCTGTTCTTTGTCTCTGGCAGACGCTGTGAGCGAATCAGCTGCTTGAACTTTGTGGAGTGCCAGAACTCGCCGCTGAGAATCACCTACTACCAGCTCAGCTTCCAGACGAACATCATCGTCCCAGCGCTCATCTTCCGCATGGGTCCATCTCCCGCCTACTCTGGCGACAACATCATTATCAGAATCAGCAGCGGTAACGAGGACGGCTACTTCAGCCCCAGGAAGCTGAACGCATACACCGGCGCCATCTACCTGCAGCGCCAGCTCCCGCAGCCACATGACTTCCTGCTGGACGTGGAAATGAAGCTGTTGAGGCAGGGCACCTTCACCACCTTCCTCGCCCGGATCTACATCTTCATCACGGCTAATGTCGTCTAACGCTGGACTTGTGCACTGCTTACACTCCCAGCATTCACAATTAGTCAGTGATTTAAAGTTATTATTATTATTATTATTATTATTATTATTATAAACTCAAAACACTGATTATATTGTTATTAGGTTTGTTAAAACAGATAAAACATTAAATTAAAATGATACTGAATTATTAAAGTTACAAACTCACAAATAGTCACTTAATGAAGTTGACCTGTGCATAAAGTGCACACGTTTTTCAGGAAATTGAGTTTCAGCACACTGAATTAACATTTTATCTGTTATTATTCCCAAAGCAATTTTTTTTGCTCAAAGAAATCGTATGTGAATGATCATTTTTAATTTGCAAATTCAGTCAAATTGTGTGAGTATATTACAGCTACAAATTCAAATGTACATAATTGAACATTTTTGTGATACGATTACGATTCACAATTTATGCACTTACAACATTCACACTGTGTTCACAAATCACCCGTTCTGCATCTCACAGCTGTATCGTGGTAAGTGGGTGGGGCCAGGCCAAGTGTATCACTGCAAAGACCAGAGAGGGTGGAGCTGAAATAAAAATAAAAAAGTGCTACGAGTTGTAGATACAAATTAACGACTTGTTTTTTGGCTGAACGTGATTATAGTGTATAATTGTCATGATACATTTGTTGTTTTTTTGAGTTAGAAAGTTGTAATCAGATTCATAAATGTGTAACAACAAACCTGCAAGCCTAATTTGCATAATTACAATGTTCATGTGGAAATTACGAATGACCATTTACTCCCAACAACTTTCATACGTTACCGAGAAACTGTCAAGAAGAAGAAGTGTAAACTCCTCTGTCCTGAAGATGTCGGAAAACTTAAAGTTCCAGCTTCACAAAGTGCTGACACTGGAGACTCCTTCCAGAAACGTTACAGAGTGTGTCACCATGGCAACAATTCTTTCACGTGTCCACTGGGCACACCCCTGTGAATGAGCTGTTACTATAGAAACAATGTATTAGAATGTATTAATATAAACCTGCACTACTGTCAGAGCTGCTGTTATATAAAACTAATCAGCACCTTCCGACCAATCAGAGTCCAGAACTCAGCAGCGCTGCTGTGGTGGAAACTATAATGAGCTTCTACACTGAAAATCTCAAAGACGTTGTTTCAGTTTGTTATTTGTTTTCCTTGAAAGCCTTGAATAAAGACCGCTCAAATAAATGAACAGAAATTTAACAGTGTGCGTCTAAGTGCGATTTAATAAATAAATATGATAACATTTTACTTTTATTTAAATATTAAATGGCTGTATAAAGTTTAAAACTATTTCAGTATTTTTTTCATTCTGCTGCATTTAATACTAAAACAGAAATAAACATTTTACAGTAATGCAGCTTGTGTGTGATACCGAAGTATGGACTTGCTAATTTTTGAAATAATGTATTAATTAATTAGCAAAAAGCCTTAACCAATCAGACAGCCCTGATTTATTTAAAATATTAGAGATACAGGTGCAGGTTGAAATGTTGCAATGAAATGAAATGAAAAACTGTTTCTAAAACCATAATAATCACATCATTTCAAGGAAAAAAAACAATCAAATTCATTACCACAATATTGTAATATATTCAAAATAATATCTAGCCCTGCCCACTATGTTCTCTGCAGCTTGACACTTGGCCCCACCCATCAAAACCTGATAATGACTCACGACATTACCATGTTCCAGGTACCTGGTTCTTTTCTTCAATTCAAGCCTCTATTCACATTTTTTTTTTGTGGACAGTCACTCAGCCCCACCCCCTTTTCCCCTGAAAGGCAAAAGGCAACTCATTCACAGGACAGATGAAGTTTCAGTAGAGGGGGCGGAGTCAATTTGTGAAATTGGAAAGTTGTTACTATTGTATTTTATTTCCCAGCCAACAGAGGGCACTAAACATTACATACTGCTGCTTTAAAAATTACAGTTAGTCTCATCTCATCTCATTATCTGTAGCCGCTTTATCCTGTTCTACAGGGTCGCAGGCGAGCTGGAGCCTATCCCAGCTGACTACGGGCGAAAGGCGGGGTACACCCTGGACAAGTCGCCAGGTCATAATTACAGTTAGTGTGATTTTTTTTTTGGTGCCTTTTATTTAACAAAGTAAACTACCATAAGTTATGGCACCAGGAAACTGGTTCAAGTATTAAAGGGTCCATTTGTACTGTTTTTGGTATTTGTTGCTCAAATTTTAAAAGACTGGGTTTTTCATTGATCGATACTGAAGCATAATAAATAATCTCAGGTTCTGGTTGAAATTACAACAAAAGAAATAAATTCTTTTCAACTTCATGATGATCATACAATAAAACCCATACATACACAACCCCAAATCAGAAAAAGTTGGGACGGTATGTTGAAATTGAAATTAAAACTGAAAACAATGATGTGTAAATAATATTTGACCTATATTACACTCGAAACAACACAACAGCACATTATTGATTTTTTTTTCAAAATAAACACATTTTAATTTTGGTTCTTGCAAACACTTTTCAAAAAAAGTTGGAACAGTGAAGCATTTACAGTGGAAGCTAATACCATGCTTATGAATAATATCACCCAGAGGGAACATATATAAGGAAAAAAAGCAGTGGGCCTAAGACAGAACCTTGTGGAACACCAAACTTTACTTCAGTATGTCTAGAAAAATCGCCATTTACAGCAACATACTGATAGCGATCAGTTAGATAAGACCTGAGCCAGGAGAGGGCCATTCCCTTAACTCCCACAACATTTTCTAGTCTATCCAGAAGAATGGAATGATCAATGGTATCAAATGCTGCACAAAGGTCAAGCAACACAAGCAGCGAGACACAGCCCTGATCAGATGCCAACAGTAGGTCGTTTACTACTTTAACCAGAGCTGTCTCTGTGCTGTGATGAGGTCTAAATCCTGACTGATACATTTCATGGATGTTATTCCTATGTAAATATGAGCATAACTGCTGTGCCACAGCTTTTTCAAGGATCTTGGAGATAAAGGGGAGGTTTGATATTGGCTGATAATTGGACAGCTGACAGGGATCAAGGTCAGGTTTTTTAATCAGGGGTTTGATAACTGCTAGTTTAAAGGATTTGGGTACATAGCCGATCCTCACCTCACCTCACCTCACCTCACCTCACCTCATCTCATCTCGTTATCTCTAGCCGCTTTATCCTGTTCTACAGGGTCGCAGGCGAGCTGGATCCTATCCCAGCTGACTACGGGCGAAAGGCGGGGTACACCCTGGACAAGTCGCCAGGTCATCACAGGGCTGACACATAGACACAGACAACCATTCACACTCACATTCACACCTACGCTCAATTTAGAGCAGAGGTGGGCAATTATTTTTTCCATGAGGCCACATGAGAAACAGAAAATTTTGTGGAGGGCCGGACCAAAAGACTGAACTAAATTCTGCATAATATTAATTGTATTTCTTCATATAAAGCAGTAAATAACATTGTTTTTACAAGCTGCTAAGACTGGTAAGAGTATGGAAGAAACGAGGTTGCCTTACAAAAAATGTCATTTATTCAATCAAATTTGCCAAAACAGTGGTTAACAAAATGTGAACGTTTGTACCATTTTTTTTTCAGTCACATTCACCCCAAAACACAATAAAGACATCACAATATTGTCTTTCTACTCCAAATATCAAACAAGATACATCATATTATAATAATGATCCCCACATTTGTAGTCTAATCACCTCATTTGGTGTTTTTCAGTTTTTTATTTGTTCAGTGAGAGAAATCTTGTCTCTGTTGGTCTTTAACGAGTGCATCAGAGTCAGGTTGAATGTCTGAGGTGGAGATGCGAAGCACAGCTGACAGATGATCATCAGTCGATTCGGTGTAGGTATCAGATCTACAGATCGGCTCGGGCTCCGGCGCCTGCTGGTGACATCACACTACAGTATGTGATTGGCTGGACCGTTTGAAGGATGACGTACAAGTTTGTGGTTGGTCTGGACAAATTACGGAAGTAGTTATCGCGAGATTAGGTTTCATGGGATTTCATATCATGTTCATGTCGTGCGCATTGCGTTTTTGTTGAACACAACTTCAAAATAAAAGCAATGCACATTCAGTCCATGCATGAGGTAAAATTAGGAAATACGTTTATTTTGTAATTTCTAATTAACCTTACGCGGGCCGGTCAGAATGAACCAAAGGGCCGGATGCGGCCCGCGGGCCGTAAAATGCCCAGGTCTGATTTAGAGTCACCAGTTAACCTAACCTGCATGTCTTTGGACTGTGGGGGAAACCGGAGCACCCGGAGGAAACCCACGCGGACACGGGGAGAACATGCAAACTCCGCACAGAAAGGCCCTCGCCAGCCACGGGGCTCGAACCCAGAACCTTCTTGCTGTGAGGCAACAGCGCTAACCACTACACCACCGTGCTGCCCATAGCCAAGCCTAAGAGAAGAATTTATTATTTTTAGAAGAGCTTCAGTTGCTTCTAGTATTATCTGTTTGGAGAGTCGTGTAGGTGAGGGATCTAGTACACAAGTCGAAGATTTTGATGAGGAAATTAATGAAGTTAGTTCAATTTCTCTAAGAGGACTAAAACATTCTAATTGCTGATCTGATACAGTTTTATTGTTAACTACTGGGTTACTTCAATTGTCTGGCCTTAAATTAGTAGTGTGATTTTTTTTTTTTCATGGGCAAAGAAGCCCATGGAGACCCCTGATCCCCAAACGCAAACCTCTACCCTGGCACTCCACACTGGGGCCTGACTCACCATCTGTTTCCAGCATCAGCATCCAGGCTTTGTTTATACACCTTTTACTGTTTCAAAATTTATTTGCCTGTTATGCAAGGCACTTTCTTTGCCAGTGTTTCACCTGACACCTGACAGCACCTACAAATCATAAACATATTGGCTTGGTCATGAAAACAGCCTCAGCAAATATTTAACCAACTGTGTGTTAAATTGTTCAGTTTTTCTCTGACACTGAGTGTGCTAACACTGGAGCTAACATTACCCACAACTGATGAAACATTATCTGCTGACTGTAACTCGTCGTCCTTGAAACAGTCTTTTCTCGGTGGACGATATGAAAAAATGTTGACTCTTTGAGATAATATTTAGAGCAGAAAATACTTGTTTTGTTGTAGCTGATTTTCCTGAAACCATGGTTAACCTAGCTGCAGGTAGATTTTAGGGGCGCGGCTTTTAGATGCTTAACGGTAATCGTGCAAATTGGAAAGTGAGCAAGATTCTTTTTTTTTTTTAAAGATATTTTTTGGGCTTTTTTCACCTTTATTGGATAGGACAGTGTAGAGACAGGACATGAGTGGGAGAGAGAGACGGGGAGGGATCAGGAAATGACCTCGGGTTGGAATCGAACCCGGGTCCCCGGATTTATGGTATGGCGCCTTAGCCACCTGAGCCACGACGCCCCCATCCACAAGTCTTACACAAGCAAAACAAGTAACTTTCTACAAAATAATCATTTCAAATCAATAAATAACAAAACAGACACACAACAATTTGTGGTATCTCTGAGCATACAGGCTAGAAGTTGTTATATTTTGTTTCATTGCGCTGATGGTTCACCTAATGATGTACGTAAGACAGTACAGGTAGCTAGCCGGTATCCATGACTAACAGTATCCACTGAAGGGGGTTTGGGGCAGCGACGGTGCACTGTATAATAGCTTTACGGGAGATTTAAGGGGGTTTACAGTATAACTGTCATTGCAAATTGTGCTGATTGGGGCCATCGGGGGGCTTTTCCCAAACATTTGTCTGGTTCCAGATTCCTGACGGTGCACCACGTTCCTGTTGACACTTACGTTAGCACTAAACACTGACTCCCTCACCAGTTTCTCTTCATTCTCTCTCTTCATTTTACTAAGACAACAAATAAGTAAGTTTGCCAAACCTGCAAATTTACCTCTTAATATAAACCTGTGACTTGCTTCTGCACTACTGTCAGAGCTGCCGTTCTAGAAAATTAATCAACACCTTCTGACCAATCACAGTCAGAATCCAGCAGCACTGTGGTGTAACGTAATAATATTGTTATATTGATGGAGTTTATTTATATAGTTATATGATATGGTTGTTGAACTGCCGAGTTGAACAGAAACACACACACACACACACACACAGTTCTCTCTAACATTCTTTTGGAGGTTAAAAAAAAAAGATATTTTTTTCTGTCCCACTCCACACTAAGACTCATGCTGCAGCCTGTAATCACATGTGATATGAAAAGCACATCATACACCAGAAATAACTGCATCTGAATTACACACTCAGCACCTCTGTCAAAGTCAAAGTGATGCTAAGGACTCAGTTTAATTTCCTTAACCACAAACATTTCCTCTGAGAAATTAGGTGTGCCTTTGAGCTCCGGGAGAGAGAGAGAGAGAGAGACCGCAGAGGAATTCGCCTGAGAGGAATTATTGGTTGTGATATGTAAAAGTGGCAGTGAAATAAGACTCCATGTGTGTTTTATTCCTGATGCAGTATTCCAAACTCACAGATGGGATCGTGAGCAGAGGAAAAGCTTTACTGCTGATTTAATAGCTGCTGTCTGAGTGATTTATGGATTTGTTTGGCTTTAAAGTCTCAATTAGAGGCAGGTTTTAAAGAATTTAGTATGATTTTGACGTCTGTATTTGATTAAATCATTATCTCACTGGATTTAATCCAAAACAGGAGCAAAATCTGGAGGGAAAATGTGCAGAAATTAATCACAGACTGTAAATTATTGTGAATTTGACTTAGAATCATAAACTTGAATTCATGAACTTGCATTTTAATATTGTTCTACTGCATGAATCCTTACCTATATGTTAAAAAATTACAGTGGTACCTTGGGTTACGAACGTAATTCGTTCTTTGACTCCGTTCGCAAACCGAAAAGTTCTCGTCTTGTCTTGTCTTCATCCGCTTATCCGGGGCCGGGTCGCAGAGGCAGCAGTCTGAGCATGGAAGCCCAAACTTCCCTTTCCCCAGACACCTCGGCCAGCTCCTCAGGAAGAACACCGAGGCGTTCCCAGGCCAGCCGAGAAACATAGTCACTCCAGCGTGTCCTGGGTCTTTCCCGGGGCCTCCTCCCGGGGGGACATGCCTGGAACACCTCCCCAGGGAGGCGTCCAGGAGGCATCCAAAAGAGATGCCTGAGCCACCTCAGCTGATTCTTCTTGATGTGGAGGAGCAGCGGCTCTACTCCGAGCTCCTCCCGAGTGACTGTGCTTCTCACCCTATCTCTAAGGGAGCGCCCAGCCACCCTGCGAAGGAAACTCATTTCAGCCGCTTGTATCCGTGATCTTGTTCCTTCGGTCATTACCCAAAGCTCATGACCATAGGTGAGAGTCAGAATGTAGATCGATCAGTAAATCGATCGCTTCGCCTTTTGGCTCAGCTCCTTCTTCACCACGACGGACCGGTAAAGCGACCACATCACTGCGGAGGCTGCACCGATCCGCCTGTCAATCTCACGCTCTAGCCTTCCCTCACTTGTGAACAAGATCCCGAGATATTTAAACTCCTCCACTTGAGGCAGCACTTCTCCACCAACCTGGAGAGGGCAAGCCACCCTTTTCCGGTTGAGAACCATGGCCTCGGACTTGGAGGTGCTGATTCTCATCCCAGCCGCTTCACACTCGAATGAAAACCGCCCCAGTGCATGCTGAAGGTCCTGGTTTGAAGAAGTCAACAGGACAACATCATCCGCAAAAAGCAGAGATGAAATCCTGTGGTTCCCAAACAGGATTCCTTCCGGCCCCTGGCTGCGCCTAGAAATTCTGTCCATAAAAATTATGAACAGAACTGGTGACAAAGGGCAGCCCTGCCAGAGTCCAACATGCACTGGGAACAGGTCTGACTTACTGCCGGCAATGAGAACAGGACTCCTGCTCCATTTGTACAGGGACCGGACAGCCCTTAGCAATGAGCCCCGAACCCCATACTCCCAAAGCACCCCCCACAGAATACCATGAGGGACACGGTCATATGCCTTCTCCAGATCCACAAAGCACATGTGGACTGGTTGGGCAAACTCCCATGAACCCTTGAGCACCCTATGAAGGGTATAGAGCTGGCCCAGTGTTCCGCGACCAGGACGAAAACCGCATTGTTCCTCCTGGATCCGAGGCTCAACTATTGGCCGAATTCTCCTCTCCAGTACCCTGGAGTAAACCTTCCCGGGGAGGCTGAGAAGTGTGATTCCCCTATAATTGGAGCACACTCTCCGGTCCCCTTTCTTAAAAAGAGGGACCACCACCCCAGTCTGCCACTCCAGAGGCACTGTCCCAACTGCCACGCGATGTTGCAGAGGCGTGTCAGCCAAGACAGCCCCACAACATCCAGAGACTTGAGATACTCAGGGCGGATCTCATCCACCCCCGGTGCCTTGCCACCGAGGAGCTTGCAAACCACCTCAGTGACTTCGGCTTGGGTAATGGATAAGCCCACCTCTGAGTCATCAGCCTCTGCTTCCTCGATGGAAGACGTGACGGTGGGATGGAGGAGATCCTCGAAGTATTCCTTCCACCACCCGACAATATCCCCAGTCGAGGTCAACAGCTCCCCACCCGCACTGTAAACAGTGTTGGCAGAGTACTGCTTCCCCCTCCTGAGGCGCCGGACGGTTTGCCAGAATTTCTTACCGAAAAGTTTGTGAACTGAATTAATTTTTTCCATTGAAATTAATGTAAATCCAATTAATCCATTCACCGGCCCCAGAAACAAAGATTTTTTTGTAACTTTTTATGGGCTTATGTGTGGAAAAAATACAGAAAGGAATTAAAGATAACTTTAATTATAGAAAAATACAGTAATACTAAAATAAAACATAATAATTGTACAGTACACTTTACCTTTGTGGTTGATAGTTGCTTGGCGAGATCAGAAACACGAACACCACGTTCATGTTTAACTATTATTTCCTTCTTCGTTTCAACAGTAATACATTTAGGCTTCTTAACAGCACTAACACTTTTCACTTTCTTGGGAGCCATAATGAGGGTTAATGTAATGCAAAAAGCAAAAAAGAAATCGTATCAACACAACACAATGACGAACAATGTTCACAGCGTGCCACCTTGAGTACAACTGATGCTGCCATATGCCTCACATGGTGTGGAAGCCCGCCAGTTTGTGCGTTCGTGCATCGAAGCATCGTTCATGAATCGAAGCAAAATTTGTTTGGAAATGGTGTTCGTAGCCCGATTTGTTCGTGAATAGGGACGTTTGTGACCCGAGGTTTGACTATAAATCTATTTTACTTAATATGAGTTAAACAAGGGTAAAAAATTATTTGGGGAAAAAAAACAAATTAAAGAGTGTAGATGGTAAATTATTACCATATGGCAACAATGGAAAATGGTGGAAAGAGCTGTAAAATCAAAGATTTTCCCTAAAAATCTTAATTGTAATCAATGAAATTCATAACCAAATATTTACTCTAATAAAATATAAATCCAACTGTAATTGGTGCTGTATGGTAATAAAAACAACACTGTCCTAATTATCATATTATCCTGACCATATTTCCATTCATTAGCAAACTAGCAAACAATTACAATATTTTTAACTTCAGTATATTATCAAAAGTTGTAAATTTATTCTTAGAATATCCTCGTTCTATATAAACCTCCTGCTTTCCACTCAGCTGAATTAACAAACTTCAGTTACATACAGTATTTGAATGTTGTTGCCATATGGCAACAATTACACTTTACCATTTTACAAACAATTCATGACATCTAAACTTATTTTAATGATAAGAAATGAATGTTTACTTTTGACAGATAGTATTTTCATTTTTTTCTTGAAGGTTTTTTTTTTTGTCTAAATACTTAGCATCGATTTTGACAGCCCTCAAGTGGAGTGATGACCTTAATGGTGTCAAGGATCTGCTGAAAAGGAACGTTCAACCAGCATTTCCTGGTCATGTGACCTGATAATTATGTTTCATACCAAAGAAAAGTCCCTCTTTTCACAAATAACTTGTAAAACCTAGGTTTCCTGGTACTGCCTCTTAGAAAAGTGCAATAAATTAATTGTTGCCATGTGGCAACACCATGCAGTTAAGGGATATGTTAAAATTATCTTTAAATTCTCATCTCATCTCATTATCTGTAGCCGCTTTATCCTGTTCTACAGGGTCGCAGGCGAGCTGGAGCCTATCCCAGCTGACTACGGGCGAAAGGCGGGGTTCACCCTGGACAAGTCGCCAGGTCATCACAGGGCTGACACATAGACACAGACAACCATTCACACTCACATTCACACCTACGCTCAATTTAGAGTCACCAGTTAACCTAACCTGCATGTCTTTGGACTGTGGGGGAAACCGGAGCACCCGGAGGAAACCCACGCGGACACGGGGAGAACATGCAAACTCCACACAGAAAGGCCCTCACCGGCCACGGGGCTCGAACCCGGACCTTCTTGCTGTGAGGCGACAGCGCTAACCACTACACCACCATGCCGCCCTATCTTTAAATTCTCGTACAAAAATAATTATAATTACATTTAATATATAAATGTTTTGGGGGTTTTTTGGGATTTTGTTGGAAACTGAAACTAAATCAGTGATTTTGGAAATGGCTCAGATCTTACTAAGGTTATAATAAAGTAATAGAGCGTGGACTCCTGAGTGTCCTCTTGTTTCCTTCTCTGTACTTCTGTGGGACAATTTTTCTGCAAAACCTACAAAATTTTGTTCATTTTCTGGGTTTTTATCAACACACTCATGTTTACACCCTGTTCACACTAATTTACTGAAATTTGTGCCTCATTAGGGTGTAAGAAAGAAAGCACAACTTTATTCATCACACACTTGTGAAATTCCTCTCTGCATTTAACCCATCTGAAGCAGTGAATACACACATGCACACACACGTGAGCAATGAGCACACACACACCCAGAGCAGTGGGCAGCCATGCTAACAGCGTCCAGGGAGCAGTCAGGATTTCGGTGCCTCGCTCAAGGGCACCTCAGCCCAAGGCCGTCCCATATTAACCTAACCGCATGTCTTTGGACTGTGGGGGAAACCGGAGCACCCGGAGGAAACCCACGCAGTCACGGGGAGAACATGCAAACTCCAGACAGAAAGGCTCTCGCTGGCCACGGGGCTTGAACCCAGAACCTTCTTGCTGTGAGGCGACCGTACTAATCACTACACCACCATGCCACCCACAGCATAATATAATGGTTATAAATATCCAGCGCTGTCATGAGATCCCATAATGCTTTGCAGGAGGTTAGTGTCCATGTGACTAACAGTGTCCCCTGGATGAATACAGAGTTCTACAGAGAAAGCATTAGTTAAAAAAATTTTTTTTTAAGTTAAGAAATGTTATGAACAAGCATTCTGCTTCTACAACCCCGATTCCAAAAAAGTTGGGACAAAGTACAAATTGTAAATAAAAACGGAATGCAATAATTTACAAATCTCAAAAACTGATATTGTATTCACAATAGAACATAGACAACATATCAAATGTCGAAAGTGAGACATTTTGAAATTTCATGACAGCAACACATCTCAAAAAAGTTGGGACAGGGGCAATAAGAGGCTGGAAAAGTTAAAGGTACAAAAAAGGAACAGCTGGAGGACCAAATTGCAACTCATTAGGTCAATTGGCAATAGGTCATTAACATGACTGGGTATAAAAAGAGCATCTTGGAGTGGCAGTGGCTCTCAGAAGTAAAGATGGGAAGAGGATCACCAATCCCCCTAATTCTGCGCCGACAAATAGGGGAGCAATATCAGAAAGGAGTTCGACAGTGTAAAATTGCAAAGAGTTTGAACATATCATCATCTACAGTGCATAATATCATCAAAAGATTCAGAGAATCTGGAAGAATCTCTGTGCGTAAGGGTCAAGGCCGGAAAACCATCCTGGGTGCCCGTGATCTTCGGGCCCTTAGACGGCACTGCATCACATACAGGCATGCTTCTGTATTGGAAATCACAAAATGGGCTCAGGAATATTTCCAGAGAACATTATCTGTGAACACAATTCACCGTGCCATCCGCCGTTGCCAGCTAAAACTCTATAGTTCAAAGAAGAAGCCGTATCTAAACATGATCCATAAGCGCAGACGTCTTCTCTGGGCCAAGGCTCATTTAAAATGGACTGTGGCAAAGTGGAAAACTGTTCTGTGGTCAGACGAATCAAAATTTGAAGTTCTTTATGGAAATCAGGGACGCCGTGTCATTCGGACTAAAGAGGAGAAGGACGGCCCAAGTTGTTATCAGCGCTCAGCTCAGAAGGTACCATCTCTGATGGTATACCATCATACCATCTCTGATGGTATGGGGTTGCATTAGTGCGTATGGCATGGGCAGCTTACACATCTGGAAAGACACCATCAATGCCGAAAGGTATATCCAGGTTCTAGAGCAACATATGCTCCCATCCAGACGACGTCTCTTTCAGGGAAGATCTTGCATTTTCCAACATGACAATGCCAAACCACATACTGCATCAATTACAGCATCATGGCTGCGTAGAAGAAGGGTCCGGGTACTGAACTGGCCAGCCTGCAGTCCAGATCTTTCACCCATAGAAAACATTTGGCGCATCATAAAACGGAAGATACGACAAAAAAGACCTAAGACAGTTGAGCAACTAGAATCCTACATTAGACAAGAATGGGTTAACATTCCTATCCCTAAACTTGAGCAACTTGTCTCCTCAGTCCCCAGACGTTTACAGACTGTTGTAAAGAGAAAAGGGGATGTCTCACAGTGGGAAACATGGCCTTGTCCCAACTTTTTTGAGATGTGTTGTTGTCATGAAATTTAAAATCACCTAATTTTTCTCTTTAAATGATACATTTTCTCAGTTTAAACATTTGATATGCCATCTATGTTCTATTCTGAATAAAATATGGAATTTTGAAACTTCCACATAATTGCATTCCGTTTTTATTTACAATTTGTACTTTGTCCCAACTTTTTTGGAATCGGGGTTGTAACTCCGCTCCATCTTCACCACTAACTCCGCCCCTGGCCTCGCCCCTAACTCTTACCTTTGTAATTTTCCAGTCATTATACATTTTTACAAGTGTGGACACTGTTTTAACTTTTGTTAACATATAATTAAAATTAATCTACACTCCCCGTCCACTTTAATAGGAACTTGTTGAGTCTAAGATCCCTGTTGTGTTCTTCTTTCTGCTGTTGCATGCTGAGATGCTTTTCTGCTCACCACGGTTGTAAAGAGTGATGATATGAGTTACTATATCCTTCCTGTCCATTCCCCTCTGACCCTCTCTTATCAACAAGGCGTTTGTTTCCACCCACAGAACTGTCGCTCACTCGCTCAGTGTTTTTTGTTTTCCGCACCATTCTGTGTAAACTCTAGAGACTGTTGCGTGTGAAAACCCCAGGAGGAGATCAGCAGCTTCTGAAATACTCAAACCTCACACTCATCTGGCTCAAACCACCAACACCCATACCACAGTGAGAGAAAGTCACACTGTGAGATCACAATTTTTCCCGTTCTGATGTTTGAACATTGTGAACATTAACTGAAGCTCTTGATTTGGATCTGTGGAATTTTATACGTTGTGCTGCTGTCAAGGGATCGGCTGATTAGAGAACTGCATCAAACTATATATATATATATATATATATATATATATATATATATATATATATATATATATATATATATATATTGCACGGTGGTGTAGTGGTTCGCGCCGTCGCCTCACAGCAAGAAGGTCCGGGTTCGAGCCCCGTGGCCGGTGAGGGCCTTTCTGTGCGGAGTTTGCATGTTCTCCCCGTGTCCGCGTGGGTTTCCTCCGGGTGCTCCGGTTTCCCCCACAGTCCAAAGACATGCAGGTTAGGTTAACTGGTGACTCTAAATTGAGCGTAGGTGTGAATGTGAGTGTGAATGGTTGTCTGTGTCTATGTGTCAGCCCTGTGATGACCTGGCGACTTGTCCAGGGTGAACCCCGCCTTTCGCCCGTAGTCAGCTGGGATAGGATCCAGCTTGCCTGCGACCCTGTAGAACAGGATAAAGCAGCTAGAGATAATGAGATGAGATGAGATATGTGTGTGTGCACTGCACAAAGTATTGGCACCCCTGTACCCCATCCATCAGTAGTACCAATGGGCGGAGTCACAAGCTCTTCTTCATAATGTCTTATTTGATCGCTTTCTTGTACGAGATGATTTGCGAATCAGTCCAAGCGTAAGTTACAGTAAATTACAGTGTAGAAGTGTGAGCTGAAATTACCCCCTGATGTTTTATGAATAAAAATGCTGGGGTTGATGAAGTCCCTCTGCTCTCTCATGACTCAGTGAGTTAATGAACAGAGGCTGAGCTCTGAATAAGTGTTTGAGTTCGAAGCCACGTTTAATAAAGTGAATTTTGCAAGATGCAACAGGCACGCAGGCCTTTCATGGGTGTCTGCATACCTCGGTGACCGCAGTCTAACTATCACTTTCTTCTTTTCTTTCTTTTTCTCCTTTCTTTCTTTCTTTTCTCCCTCAGGCTCTGTGGGAAGATCCTGTGTAGTCTTCCAACAAAAAGAAACGTCTGACTTGGACAGGACTCGGGCCGTGGGTTTGTTTTGTTTGTGTTTACCCCAGAGCGACATCTTTGGAGCAGCTCTGACACGTGAGGGCTTTTATTCCTTTTTCTTCAGTAATAAAGAGAAGAACAGAATGAACTAAGGCACTGATTTTGTAAAAAGCATCTCATAATTATGACAAGTTTTTCCACATTATTTTTAATGTTTATAGGGTTGAGACGATGATGTAATGAGTGCTGTGTGGTTTATTTTCCTGCATCGTCCTTGTTTGAATGTGAGGAAAAGCAAATTAAAGGTGAGATAAGGAGATTTCACGTGAGTCAGAAATCAGCACATGGGCCTAGCTCACTGGATTTAAAGACGATATCAACCCTGACTGATTACATTTCAGCACAAGAGCTTGACACGTTAATAATCACTAATCACATGGTTTTTTAGACACTTCACGTTACACACATTCCTCACATGTCGGATTTGTGATTTTTTTTCCTCACAATTTATTATTTTATCTTCATTTCTGAATGTAATACACAGGTTTTAATTTTAACATCTGATTTTCTGACATGGTTCTTTTCTTTCTCGTGTGATTTTTTTTCACCATAATTTATTTATTTACACCTTTTCATTTTTTGACACATAAGACATGTTTTTTTTTTCCACATGATTCCTTTATTTTCACATCACGTTGGAGAATTATTTGCCACATATGATCACGTTATTCACCTACTTATTTGAATCATCCACTTCAGAAACATGGACAGTGTCATCATCATCATCATCAAATCAAGCTCGCTCGCACATTCAGGACAAGAATTTTCCAAAACCCCCGATGTTCCATTGCAGCAGGCAGCTCTTCTTTTGGAATGCCCATATCCTGTACCAGCTGATCGATATACATGAGAAGAGTTCTGCCTCTTGATCTCGTCCCATGCAACGGTTCCCGCAGCAGCAGTGTGTCTTTGTGTCTCCAGCAATGCCCAATAAATTTCGATCTGTGCTCATGTAATGATGATGATGATGATGATAACAGACTTACTGTATAAAGCATCATTTCCGTGAGTTCAATAGCACTGGAAGCAATGGCCTGATTAAGCAAATGCGTCTTGAGCTTTCATTTAAAGCACTTGATGTTAGTCCAGTCCTTGATGTGTTCTGGTAAGTTGCTCCACAGTTCAGGAGCAGCAACACAAAAAGCATGACTTCCACAGGTCTTGAGATTGAATCAAGGTTTCTTTAAGAGATTCCTACTGGAGGAATGGAGGGGACGTGACGGCTTGTAAGGAGTAATTAGATTCCTGAGGTAGTCAGGAACCATGTCATGAAGTGTCTTGTAGGTCAGAATCAGAATTTTAAACTTTACATGATAATCCACAGGGAGCCAGTGAAGCTCCTTAAGGATTGGTGTTACATGATCAAACTTTGGAAGACAATGAGACAAGACGTGCAGCAGCATTCTGTCATCAGGGCAGTGTAGTAATCAAGCTCTGAGGTAACTAGCGCATGGATGACAATCTTAGTAGCATCAGGTGAAGATACTTTCTGATCTTTGCAATGTTTCGAAGATGATAAAATGCAACTGGACAAGTAGCTGTTACGTGGAACTTCATGGAAAGACAGTCATCATAAGTAACACCAACGAAGCTCTGTAATGCTGTTATTGGTGGTAAATCTTCTTCTAATTTATTGTTGGTTTTATGCTCCTTCTAGAATATATTTAGTGCTGTTCTTCGAAGCTTGGTGTCTGCACCATCCAGACGTTTTTGTCATGATTTTTTTTAGGATCCATGTTTCAGCTCCGTACATCAATCCACTCTTCACTGTTGAGCAGAAGAATTTTATCTTTAATTCTTTCTTGAGGTTGGATTTCCTTATTGTGCTCATTTTCTTCAGTGCTGCCCGTGCTTCAGTGATCCGAACTTTGAGGTCTTTTTCTGAGTTGGAGATCTATGATCTTAAGTATTGGAACTCAGTCACTTCTTTTCGTTTATGGCCTTCTAAGGTGAAAAGTTCTGATGGTGGTTGATTGCAAGCAATATATTCTGTTTTAGTCTCATTCAAGAGCAATCCAATTTTTGTCACTACCTCCCCGTGAGGAGAATGGGGAATTTGCGTGCCTGCTGCCTTCTTTGGATGTGTTCGCTGTTTCTCAGGCTCCCTCTCCGGAATCGAACCCTCATTCCCCTTAAACCGCTTTGAAGGCTCTAATTTTTTCAAAGTAAACACTCCGGGCCCTGCCTCCAGGAGGAGGTGGTTGTACTGGACACTCAGCCAAGGGCATCCAGGGGGTGCCAGGGAGGCAGGGTCTGGGACAGGCAGTGGCTTGCCTTGCGGCGGCCTGCTAGCCCACTCCCGAGATCCAACCACGAGTTTTTTAACTGCAGTAACTTTAATATACGCTATTGGAGCTGGAATTACCGCAACTGCTGGCACCAGACTTGCCCTCCAATGGGTCCTCGCCCATGGGTTTAGGATACGTTCATGCAATTCTCATTGCATAATCTAACACAATTATGACTAAATATGAATAAGGTGCAAGCACATCTGTATGAATGAAATCTCTCCAGCTGAAACTGTTTCATCTCTCAGGATCGACGCAATAAAGAGAATGTGAGAATGCGCCCGTATTCATCTGATCATTTCAACCACTGTGTTGATTTAAAAAGGGGTGGGGCTAAGAAAAGAGTGGGTGGACCTGACTTCAGCTCTCATCTCTACTGCGCAGACTCGGGCTCCGAAGTCGACACCACGGTGGAGGAATTTTAGCTTCATTCCTGTAGAATGAAGTCCATGTTTTCTCCAGTTGATGGTTTAAGTTCATGTGAACTTTCAGGGTAGAACATGATGAAATGGAGTTTCACGTGTTCTTCACGTGATCAAATATCACTCGGTGTGAAAAACGTATGATCAGATACAGGGTTAGGGTTCTTCAGGGGTTCTTTACTGATTCAGTGAATAATTAGCTAAGGGTTCTAACTGGAACGCTGTCTGATAGAGAAACACTCTGCTGTCGCGGTTCACACCATGAGAACCTTGACGGGTTCCTCTAGAGGGAGAACCGAAGAACCGTTCCTGCTTCATCTGAGACTTATATGAAAGTCGCAGGCACAAATATAAAGTGTGCAATTAATAAACTGCACATTTCTTGTCATTTAGGTTTCAGTTTAATTGTGTTTTTGTGCTGATATTTTTACAGCGCTGATGATTTGTTTAGTTTTGGTTTGTACAAAGTTTCACAGACAGTATGCTGGAGCTAACAGCAGGGGGCGCTGACACTGACACTCAAGTTGGAGTTTCTCCATATATATTTTTAATTTATTTACTTTTAGTTAAAGATGATACTTCATCCAGTTTCTTCTCCAGTAATCACATATTCGGATGTGTTTATTTATCTGTCGTACTTTCAGTTCGTTTATCGATGGACTTTTTAAAATTTAGGATCAAAACAATTTTTTTAAATTAAACATATGCTCTTGGAAATAAAAAGAAAAGGTTTATTCGTAAAAAAATTATTAGTGTGGTGAAATCTTTTAATGGATGTCTTGTGTGGCTTTTGTGTATTTGGAAAGTAAAAAAAACAATAATAGTAATTAAAGGTACAGTCATTTAAAGAGTATTCTGATACTCTGTGTGTGTGTGTGTGTGTGTGTGTGTGTGTGTGTGTGTGTGTGTGTGTGTGTGTGTGTGTGGTATACACTGTATAATCACTCACTAGTCCTCATTTGCTAAAATGAGGTCAGGATTGAGGTTTTACTTCTGGCTGAGGTGAAGGTAAAAAAAATGGAGATAAAAAGAGCAGGAAAATGACGTGTGATGAATGCGATCATTGTTTCCTGCTGCTTTGCGGTTTCACATCATGAACCTCTCGGAATGCAGCCGCATCAGTGTTTCGGTTCCGTCTTCTCGCCCGTCTGCGCCCTTTTCTTGTGCACTCACCTGGATCCATCTCTCCAGCGACTGCACGCCTTCCATCCCTCCATCTGCACGCTGCCTTCCCAGCCGCTGACCACAGATCAGCTCAGATCTGCTCCTGTCACGCACAAGATCACGGCGTGTCTCGTTTATAAACCGCTCTCAGATCAGCGTCAAGGGGACGTGTGGATTCTGTGGATTCACACGGCGATAAGAAAGCTGTGAGTGAGTTTCTGTGTTCATGGCTTTTCACAGCCAGCAGCCGTGAGTCAACAATGTAAGAATCCTGGTTTTGTCACTCTCACCTGTTATCTCATAGGGCTGAGATTTCTGAGATCATTATCTCAGTGAAAAGGAGAACTCGACCACTGAACAGCCTGGGAACTGCGATGGCAGGCTCATCTGATAACACACACACACACACACACACACACACACACACACACACACACACACACACACACAGGGCCGTATTCAGAGTCTGTGAAAAGCTCCATCCACTTCCCTGAGGAAGGTTCCTGGTGTTCAGAGTTGGGTTCTGCAGCTGCTTCAGTGGACTTTCTGAGCTCCACATTCAGACGTGAATAAAATTAGAGATAGAATCAGAATCAGTGTCGTAGTGAAGTAACGTACAAAATCACAATTTTAGTCTGAATCACAGTCAGAGTCAAAATCTGAGCCGTAATCACAGTCAGAGACAGAATTAGACTCAGGGTCGTGTAGAGACAGAATCAGAGTCATGAAACAGAGTCACAGCACAGTCAGTATCTAAACCCCTGGGATCTGAACTCACACCCTTCTACTCAGTGATGAACCTGACTCACTCCTCCTCCTGTCTGCTGTAAGCTGATGGATCACTGAGACTCCTTTTGGTTCCTCCCACAGGGAATTCCTGATCATTTTAATTTCAGACGAGTTTTTCAGACCTGGTTACGCTGCAGCACTAAGACGGGCAGGAAAAAAACCCCACACGCAGTCTGAGTCTTACTGCGGCCCGATACGGTCGTATTACTCATCTTTATTTTCATTCTGGTGAGACGTCTAAAAAAACAATTTCTGATGAATGACATGATTATAACAGCAGCTGAGAGAGAGAGAGAGACAGACAGACAGACAGAGAGACAGACAGACAGACAGAAAGACAGACAGACAGACAGACAGAGAGAGACAGACAGAGAGAGAGAGAGAGAGAGACAGACAGACCAAGAGAGAGAGAGAGAGAGACAGACAGAGACAGGCAGACAAACCGAGAGAGACAGACAGACAGACAGACGAATAGACAGACAAGCAGACAGACAAACAGACCGAGAGAGAGACAGACAGACAGAGAGACCAACCGAGAGAGAGAGACTTAGAGACAGTCAGATAGACAGACAAACAGACACAGAGAGAGACAGAGAGACAGACAGACAAACCAAGAGAGAGAGAGAGACTTAGAGACAGACAGACAGACAGACCAACCAAGAGAGAGAGACAGACAGATAGACAGAGAGAGAGACTTAGAGACAGTCAGATAGACAGACAAACAGACACAGAGAGAGAGAGAGAGAGAGAGAGAGAGACAGACAGACAGACAAACCGAGAGAGAGAGAGAGAGAGAGAGAGAGAGAGAGAGAGACTTAGAGACAGACAGACCAAGAGAGAGAGACAGACAGACAGACAGAGAGAGAGACAGAGAGACAGACTGAGAGAGAGAGATTTGTTTGTTAAAACGCAGAGACAGGACTAATTCCTAACTATGTCACTAAATACAATAAGATTAAAGGTTCTCTCCAGTGTTTTTCACTTTAATCTCTTTAAACTGTGTCTTAACTCTGTGTGTGTGTGTGTGTGTGTGTCTGATTGCTCAACAGATTCTTCCATTTTCTCAGTTAAGGGAAATGTTAAATTCTTATCCATGGTGATCACACACACACACACACACACACACACACAGAGTCGGGAGGATAACTGTCTGCTGGTCGACTTGGGAGTGAAATAAACCGAGGGATCCTGATTCAGAATCAGAGATTCAGTCCTAATCGCAGTCTGATCACAATCCGATCACAATCCGATCTCCTTTATTTCGCAAACGTTGTAAATTAAAAAAATAAAAATAATAACCCCTCTCATCAGCACCAGACCCTTCAGCGCTCCAGCAGCCGCACCGGCACACGACTCACACACGCGCGCGGCGGATCACATGACCTTCACGTGTGACCGTAGACTGAAGTTCAGTGACGTGTCGCTGCAGTGTCACGCGGTCAACATCAAAGAGTTCATTATAAACGACACGCCCACATCCTGAGCCTTATTCAGATTAAAACATCAAGGCCAGGGGTTTACACATCTGTTCCTCAGACTTCATCCAACAGCTGAGAACTTCACGACGGATTAAACCTCACAACACACGGGTCAGTGCAAAAGTTTGTGCACCCTCTGAAGAAAATGAATACATGAAAGGAAAACAGAAAAAATGATATGAATGAAATGAGTTAGTATTTCACTTTATGAATATAATATGAACGTGTGTGTTACTTTTGGTTCCTTTCTGAATTTTTTTGCTGCTTCTGATTTTAGTTTACGCTTTGCGTCCACATTTCAATTATAACATTTTCAGTGAACATTTTAAAGAAGGTAAAAAAAACAGGCTATTGCTTTCTTTCTTTAAAAAAAAATCGGTCATAAAACCGAATAAAACAGCTTTTCCTTTTTATATAAATTAAAAATTAGATACTAAAATGAAGCAAATATGCATTTAATTCCTTTTTAGTTGTTAAAAAACTTGTTTGGTACTATAATGAAAAATAGACATCCTTTTTTCCTTTTTATTCATTAAAAACAAAATGTATTATAAATTAAGTTAATTGATATCTGTAATTGTATTTCTGTGAAGCTGCCTTGTGACAATGTTAAAAGTGCAATACAAATAAAATTAAATTGAACTGAACTAAGATACTATTTATTTAAAAAGTTTATAAAAAGAGTGATGTTTTTCAATAAACAAACAAGCAAGCAAGCAAACAAACAAACAAAAATGCAATAAATACTAAAAAATTAAGTAAAATGCAGGTACTGCTTTTCTTTCTTTTAAAAATCTAGGAACTGCAATTAAAATAAAAAGTAAAGTCAAGTTTGTTTGTATAGCACTTTTAACAATAGACATTGTCCCAAAGCAGCTTTACAGAATCTGAATGACCCAAGACATGAGACAATTTTATCCCTAATCTATCCCCAATGAGCAAGCCTGTGGCGATGGTGGCAAAGAGATTTCTTTATCTTTTTCATTAAAAAATTAAGTAAAAAAATCATTTTTGAAAGTTTGGTGTTAAAAATAGCTGTAATAGAGGCAATAGCTGTAATAGTGTCCTTTTCCCTTCTAAAATAAAAGGAATAAAATGAGATATTTCTTTCTTTTCTTTTAAAAAAAACACAGAGCAGCCTGCAAACTTTCCCCTCATCCACATAAACCGAGCGACTGATGTTTAATAAGGTTCCAAGTGTGAAGCTGCAGCTGGAGTTTCTTTAAATTTGCAATAATTTGGTGAAACATCAGAACGAACTCAGCTCCAGTTTCATTAACTCCAGCATCCTGTGTATGAGAAAAGGGGCCGTTATTACTGAGTGAATATTTGGACGTGTGTGTGTTATTGCTGAGGTTCTCTCTGACAGGTTGAAGATCACGTGGTGAGGATCATTTCTGCTCCCTGACACACAACAACAAGAGGAAGTGAGAGCGAGAAAAATGCAGGACGTTTTACAGCCAGAAACGAGAACATGGTTCAGGAAGAGCATGTCCGCCATACCACGCTAACATGCTAACACACTAACATGCTAACGCAGGCTTGGTTTCCTCAACTGCCACCTCAGCAACACCAACAACAACAAAAATAACAGAACACAAAGAGCTGTCGTTTCTTTTTGTAGCTTAATTCTGGCACTTTGGCTTAAAGTTTCCTGAAATTAAACACTGAACCTTGTGCCTGTCATCTGCTAAGGTGGAAAAGCAGTGAACTTTACTTGCAGTTTTCTCATTTCATGTGGTTTCTAAAGCATTTTCCAGAGTCAGTAATTTAGCTAAAGCCTCTCGATCTGTAGACATTTGCTGTCTTAGTGTGAGCAGAGGAACACACAGGCAGCACAAAGCCCTGAGTATGTGATATTCTCTTAAAAGAAAAAAAATCACACACACACACACACACTGCACTGCAACCACCTCAAGGTTGATTATTTTCCTCTAACAGCAGATGCCCATGTGTTTTATTCCTCTTATACCACAGCAATTTACCAACTTTTATTTCTTCAATCTTTTATTTTTTGAAAAACATAACGTCTGGTTATAGTTACATTTAATGACATTGAAGATCTATGAAACCAGTGAGTCCCTGTTCTCATTTACATTATAGCAGCGATAAACACTCGTTCCCTCACCAGCCTCTCTTTATTTTTTAAATAAGACAAAATAAAATCACAGCTTGTTCCATCATGTTCCAGATAAACCATAAAGAAGTGTAAACTCCTGTCCTTAAAAAGGAACTGAAGGCGATTTTTTTATCATCAAAATTCTATTTCTCATTTTATTAAATATAGGAATGCATTTTTGACAGTAGAGGCGGCACGGTGGTGTAGTGGTTAGCGCTGTCGCCTCACAGCAAGAAGGTCCTGGGTTCGAGCCCCGGGGCCGGCGAGGGCCTTTCTGTGTGGAGTTTGCATGTTCTCCCCGTGTCCGCATGGGTTTCCTCCGGGTGCTCCGGTTTCCCCCACAGTCCAAAGACATGCAGGTTAGGTTAACTGGTGACTCTAAATTGACCGTAGGTGTGAATGTGAGTGTGAAGGGTTGTCTGTGTCTATGTGTCAGCCCTGTGATGACCTGGTGACTTGTCCAGGGTGTACCCCGCCTTTCGCCCGTAGTCAGCTGGGATAGGCTCCAGCTTGCCTGCGACCCTGTAGAAGGATAAAGCGGCTAGAGATAATGAGATGAGATGAGATGAGATTTTTGACAGTTATTCTGTCGCTGCTATAGCAAGTTCTGAGTGTGTGAAATCTGCTCTGTAATATATCAGTCCATATGTCAAAGCACTAGCCGTAAACGAGATTTGCTGAGACCTGTGCGAGACATCGTAGGATGGAAGTAAAACGTACAGCGGAAATCAAAGTGACCAACATCTGCCAACGTCATCAAAAGACGCGCACGCCCTCTTTCGAATGCTGAAGTAATCAAGCTGGAAGTTGTTTGTTTTGATAGCAATCAGGAAAGTTTGAAAAAAGTCGGCAGTAATAGTCATTTAAACTCATTTTTTGTGCAATATTCCGTTTGGAAAACAGTTTTCAAAATGGCGGCACTGACACCTGGCTGACACTTAACGTTTTGAAGTCTTGCACAAGTCTCGTGAAGATCGCACGGATAAGCGACGCCTGCCATGGACCAAATGAACTAAATTCAACACAGCTAAAACCGAATAGGCCGATAAGTATAATATTTAATTGCAATTAGTTGCCAATACGAGTCACGATATAAGGTTACTAAAACCGAAAACGTAATTGAATAACACGTTAATTAAGAAATAAAGCAAGTTTAAAAATGACTTCAGTTCTCCTTTAAAGGTCCATCTTCACCTCTGACTGTTACACAGAGCTGACACTGGAGACTCCTTCTGGAAATGTTAAATAAGCATCTCCTCAATGTATCACCGATTTTGTAAACCTGTTTACATGAAGTGTCTGCTGGGCACGCCCCTGTGAATGAGATGTTACTATAGAAACATATTATAACGTATCAGAACGAATACATTAATATACACTACCGTTCAAAAGTTTGGGGTCACCCAGACAATTTTGTGTTTTCCATGAAAAGTCACACTTTTATTTCCCACCATAAGTTGTAAAATGAATAGAAAATCTAGTCAAGACATTTTTCTGGCCATTTTGAGCATTTAATCGACCCCACAAATGTGATGCTCCAGAAACTCAATCTGCTCAAAGGAAGGTCAGTTTTATAGCTTCTCTAAAGAGCTCAACTGTTTTCAGCTGTGCTAACATGATTGTACAAGGGTTTTCTAATCATCCATTAGCCTTCTGAGGCAATGAGCAAACACATTGTACCATTAGAACACTGGAGTGAGAGTTGCTGGAAATGGGCCTCTATACACCTATGGAGATATTGCACCAAAAACCACACATTTGCAGCTAGAATAGTCATTTACCACATTAGCAATGTATAGAGTGGATTTCTGATTAGTTTAAAGTGATCTTCATTGAAAAGAACAGTGCTTTTCTTTCAAAAATAAGGACATTTCAAAGTGACCCCAAACTTTTGAATGGTAGTGTAAACCTGCGCTGCTGTTAGAGAGAATTACTCAACACCTTCTGAACAACCAGAGTCCAGAACTCAGCAGCACCATGATGTACTGGTTATCAGTTATAAAACTGTTGTTCTCTTACCTTAAATTTACTTCTATAAACTCTAAAGAAATCATGAACTCGAGACGCACTGGAGCTCCAACCAATAAATCGCAAACTAAAAGCCTTAACGGTAATTGAATTCAGAATCAGAGTTGGAGTAAGAATCATGTTAAAACTTGGGCCTGAACCTCAGCACAATGGATTCAGACCCAAGAGAACCACTGTTGCTCAGATCTTCACACTCAGATGAACCATCTCCCAGCAGTACTGATATTTATAAACTTTAAGAAAGGCTTTGACTCGATACATCATGGTAAAATAATGAAGATCCTGAAGCAGGTTATTTCATCAAACCTTCTCCGTTCCATTGATAGCACAAATACCAACACCAGAGCAAAGGTAGTGACACCTAATGGTGAAACAGAAGAATTCTGCATACTCATGGGGTGCTACAAGGGGACACGCTAACCTCATTTCTCTTCATAATTGTATTAGATTAAATGTATGCATGTATTGCTGGACTGTCCTGGACTTTGCTGATGATATCTGTCTAATCCAACTCGAGGCTGAATGTAACAAGATGGAACTTGGTCTGAATGCCAAGAAGAATGAGGTGATGACTTACAACCTTGAGGACCATGACTCAATAACAACACTCCCAGGTAGGACACTTAAAGAGGTGCCAGAGTTCAAGTACCTGGAGTCCTGGGTGGAGTCTAGTGAAGCAGATATTAAATGTCAGAAAGCTCAAGCCTGAAGAGCTTTAACCAGCATGAAGAGGAAATGGAAGTCAAGAATGTCAAGGGAGGTCAAGTTGAGCTACTTTTTGGCAACTGTAGAATTTGTTCTGTTGTATGGATGTGAGGCTTGGAGCTTACGCCAGGGCTTGAAATGTCTCTGATGGTTGGTACACATGAATGCTGTGCACAGGTCTTAATATTTCCTGGAGGCAGCACATCACAAGTGCAACCAAGAATGGAGAGCTGCCAAGGATGCAGAGCTACCAAGGATGGAGAGCTACCAAGGAAGGAGAGCTACCAAGGAAGGAGAGCTACCAAGGAAGGAGAGCTACCAAGGAAGGAGAGCTATGAAGGATGAAGAGCTGCCAAGGATGGAGAGCTATGAAGGATGGAGAGCTATGAAGGATGGAGAGCTATGAAGGATGAAGAGCTGCCAAGGGTGGTGAAGTACCAAGGATGGAGAGCGACCAAGGATGGAGAGCTACCAAGGATGGAGAGCTACCAAGGATGCAGAAATACCAAGAATGCAGAGCTACCAAGGATGGAGAGCTGCCAAGGATGGAGAGGTACCAAGGATAGAGAGATACCAAGGATAGAGAGCTATGAAGAATGGAGAACTACCAAGAATGGAGAGCTGCCAAGGATGGAGAGGTACCAAGGATGGAGAACTACCAAGAATGGAGAGCTATGAAGAATGGAGAGCTGCCAAGGATGGAGAGCTGCCAAGGATGGAGAAGTACCAAGAATGGAGAGCTACCAAGGATCAGCAACAAGGAGAATGCAGCTGGATGTGCACTGCTTTAGATATCCAGAGCTGGCAGCTTGTTAGCTGATCACATGGGAGCCAGTGCATGGGCAAAAGAGACAGGAAAGACCAAGAATGAGTTCTGTTGATGTATTGAAGATGGATGCAGGAGCTGGAAACTCACAGGAACTGGAATAGTGTTGTTGAAGGGATCACAGAGTCTGGATGATACTACAGCAAGGCTGAGGCCACCGTAATGAGTCAGTAAGAATTAGAATCAGAGCTGCATTCTGAATCAAAGTCATGAAGAGAATCAGAATCAGTATTACTACCCAAGTCAGAATTAGAGTCAGAGATAGAAGATTCAGTGTCAGAAGCAGAGTTAGAGAATCTGAATCAGATTCAGTCAGAATCAGAATCAAAGTCATAAAGAACCACAGTAGCCTCAGAGTCAGAATCAGACTCAGAGTCAAAATAGTCATGAATCATATCATAATTAGGATCAATATTTATAAGAATTTATT
Source organism: Neoarius graeffei (assembly GCF_027579695.1). Classification (NCBI taxonomy): domain Eukaryota; kingdom Metazoa; phylum Chordata; class Actinopteri; order Siluriformes; family Ariidae; genus Neoarius; species Neoarius graeffei. The sequence goes on from NC_083581.1 coordinate 2,292,230, forward strand.
AAAACAACTTGTTTAAAGACATCACAAAGAAACCTTTAAACAACTTTCAATCATTGTGTCAGAGTTTCTGATAAAAGAACAATAAAAGCATAAAATTTGCAAAGGACACTAAAAGAAGCAGGAATATAAAGCCCCATAAAAACACTAAAAGCTCATCAGCATTTGTCCTCCATTAGCAGATGCCGAGCTCATAATTACGTGTTCGTCTCGGGCGGGGCAATGAGGCGCCTGAACGGATTTCTGAACACGCTGTACATATAAACAAACCCATTCAGTATCTTAAATCTGTTTGGAAAAGATTATATCCTCTCTGAACACAATAAAAGACTCTTCTTCTGTTTCTTTGTGTGCTTTTTATAAGCAGTGTGTTCGTACGAGTCACTTAAAGGTTGTAGTTAAAAAGAGTACAGGGCGCTTTTACTTTTGCACCCATAATGCAATATATAGTCACAAATAATAAGTGTATTGTGATTCTGTCTTTATTAACAGCTGGAAACTTTAAAATGGGAATCATTTTGAGAAAGTGCTTATGATATCCCACATGTTTTAGTCACGTGTAGCAATATTACATGTCAGATAAAGTTTAGAAATTGTGGCAAAATTATTTAAGTAAAAAATATCCAAATGTAAATATATTTAAAAAAAATCAAATTATTTTAAGTTTTATATATATATATATATATATATATATATATATATATATATATATATATATATATATATATATATATATATCACACACACACACACACACACACACACACTGCCTTGCAAAAGTATTCATCCCCTTTGGTGTTTGTCCTGTTTTATTGCATTACAAGCTGGAATTAAAATGGATTTTTGGATGGTTAGCACCATTTGATTTACACAACATGCCGACCACTTTAAAAGTGCACACTGTTTTTTTTATTGTGACACAAACAATAATTAAGATGAAAAAACAGAAATCTGGAGTGTGCATAAGTATTCACCCCCTTTTTTTGTATGAAACCCTTAAATAAGAGCTGGTCCAATCAATTCACTTCATAAGTCACATAATTAGTGGATTAAGATCCACCTGTGTGCAATCAAAGTGTCACATGATCTGTCACATGATGTCTGTATAAATCAACCTGTTCTGGAAGGACCCTGACTCTGCAACACTACTAAGCAAGCAACATGAAAACCAAGGAGCCTCCAAACAGTTCAGAGACAAAGTTGTGGAGAAGTATAGATCAGGGTTGGGTTATAAAAAATATCCCAAACTTTGAATATCCCACAGAGCTCCATTAAATCCATTATAGCAAAATGGAAAGAATATGGCACCACTACAAACCTGACAAGAGAAGGCCCCGCCCACCAAAATTCACAGACCGTGCAAGGAGGGCATTAATCAGAGATGCAACAAAGACACCAATGATAACACTGAGGGAGCTGCAAAGATCCACAGCGGAGATGGGAGTGTCTGTCCATAGGACCACTTTAAGCTGTACGCTCCAGAGTGGGGCTTTATGTAAAAGTGGCCAAAAGGTCATTGCTTAAAAAAAAAAAAAAAAAAAAAAAAATCACATTTGGAGTTTGCCCAACAGCATGTGGCAGACTCCCCAAACACACGGAAGAAGATTCTCTGGTCAAATGAGACAATTATTGAACTTTTTGGCCATCATGGGAAATGCCATGTGTGGTGCAAACCCATCACCCTTAGAACACCATTCCTACAGTGAAGCATGGTGGTGGCAGAATCATGCTGTGGGGATGTTTTTCATCTGCAGAGACAGGAAAGCTGGTCAGGACTGAAGGAAAGATGGATGGCACTAAATACAAGGCAATTCTGGAGGAAAACCTGTTTGAGTCGGCCAGAGGTTTGAGACTGGAATGAAGGTTCACATTCCAGCAGGACAATGACCCTAAACATACTGCTAAAGCTACACTGGAGTGGTTTAAAGGGAAACATTTAAATGTCTTGGAATGGCCTAATCAAAGCCCAGACCTCAATCCAATTGAGAATCTGTGGCATAACTTGAAGATTGCTGTACACCAACACAACCCATCTAACCTGAAGGAGTTGGAGCAGTTTTGCCTTGAGGAATGGCCAAAAATCCCAGTGGCTAGATGTGCTAAGCTAATAGAGATATACCCCAACAGACTTGCAGCTGTATTTGTAGCAAAAGTATTGCCTTTTTTTGGGGGGGAATACTTATGCACACTCAAGATTTCTGTTTTTTCGTCTCAATTATTGTTTGTATCACAATAAAAAAAAAAATGTGCACCTTTAAAGTGGTCGGCATGTTGTGTAAATCAAATGGTGCTAATCCTCCAAAAATCCATTTTAATTCCAGCTTGAAATGCGACAAAACAGGACAAACACCAAGGGGGATGAATACTTTTGCAAAACACACACACACACACACAGACACACACACACATATATAGGGTGGCGTAGTGGTTAGCGCTGTCGCCTCACAGCAAGAAGGTCCTGGGTTCGAGCCCCGTGGCCGGCGAGGGCCTTTCTGTGTGGAGTTTGCATGTTCTCCCCGTGTCCGCGTGGGTTTCCTCCGGGTGCTCCGGTTTCCCCCACAGTCCAAAGACATGCAGGTTAGGTTAACTGGTGACTCTAAATTGACCGTAGGTGTGAATGTGAGTGTGAATGGTTGTCTGTGTCTATGTGTCAGCCCTGTGATGACCTGGCGACTTGTCCAGGGTGTACCCCGCCTTGCGCCTGTATTCAGCTGGGATAGGCTCCAGCTTGCCTGCGACCCTGTCATGGGTGCAGATAGAGGGGGAGATGGGGGGGGATTCGTCCCACCCAGATTTAAATTCACCTCGTTCGGTCCCCCCCACTTATAGGGAGGAAAAAACGTCTGTGCTGTCTTTCTTTGCATAAGGCAAACCTCACGGAAAAATCAAAAGACTAATTACCATTCGGTTTATTGAGGTGCACAGCAGTACATACATAGTTGCAACTGCACAGACTGCACAGGTTGCGAGCTCGAGCTTAGTTGCTATGGTTACCCACAACAAGTTTGACAGGCATATCGGGGACAGCTCCTCCTAGTTCAGGACCCCAACACGGCATGATGAAGGGTGCCAAAAGGCAGAAAACGATTGCATCGTTTTTCAAAAAAAAAAAAAAACAACGACTGTAAGTAAACTGTGCCTTACTTTATCATATCACCTTGCAATTTTTTGATAGTCTGTTCAAAGTAATGTCGTAGTGAAAGTAAAATCGTACGGAGTAGAGAAGCCTTTCTGGTAGCCTCCTTCTTTCGGTGGTAGCCTGTAGATACAGTGCTCAGAAGGCAGTTTTAATGTTTAATCTGGCGTTCCCTGCCATAATTTCAGCGAGCATATTGTTTCATAAGGAAACTTTGTGAAGAGTTGTTGACTGACTGCCGCTCACGCAACACACAGGCATAGTTAGAAAGTCAGGATGCACTGGTTTACACTTTACACACACACACACACACACACACACACACACACACACACACACACACGTAGCCCAGCCTCTCGCTATGTTTAACAGTTGGAACTTAGCGGTTTTAAAACTAGTTTTGCAATTTCTGTGCGTGATAAGGTGTAAACTTTGGATTTCCATAGGCTATGTTAAAATGTTATCATTGTCCTGGCCTGCAGGTAGTTCCTGTGATGGCAGTGAGGGAGGTGAAACAACATGTATACACACTACCGTTCAAAAGTTTGGGGTCACCCAGACAATTTTGTGTTTTCCATGAAAAGTCACACTTTTATTTACCACCATAAGTTGTAAAATGAATAGAAAATATAGTCAAGACATTTTTCTGGCGATTTTGAGCATTTAATCGACCCCACAAATGTGATGCTCCAGAAACTCAATCTGCTCAAAGGAAGGTCAGTTTTATAGCTTCTCTAAAGAGCTCAACTGTTTTCAGCTGTGCTAACATGATTGTACAAGGGTTTTCTAATCATCCATTAGCCTTCTGAGGCAATGAGCAAACACATTGTACCATTAGAACACTGGAGTGAGAGTTGCTGGAAATGGGCCTCTATACACCTATGGAGATATTGCACCAAAAACCACACATTTGCAGCTAGAATAGTCATTTACCACATTAGCAATGTATAGAGTGGATTTCTGATTAGTTTAAAGTGATCTTCACTGAAAAGAACAGTGCTTTTCTTTCAAAAATAAGGACATTTCAAAGTGACCCCAAACTTTTGAACGGTAGTGTATATCTGAGCTCCGTATCAATGCGCTGCCGAAGTGCGCAGAAGGTGTTAGTACGCCTGTCATTATAGTGCGGACTTTCCATAGCATAGAAAATCGCTACGTTTCAATTTGTGTAACTGAACTTGTTTCATATCACTGGTCATATAAACCTATGTAAACAGGAAAAACGCGGAAGAGTTTGGTCGCATCTAACTACAGCCCCAAAAAATACCATTGGCCATGCTGAGCCTAGCTACATTGCTAACAGGAGTGACAGCGCGTCTGACTGCGTCTGACTGACTGGGAGGTCGCGCAAAGCTCGGAGAGGTACGGAGCAGCTCGTCTCAATTCAGATAAGAGCATATTTCATTATGGAAATACGGTGGACTGTTCCTTTAATATTATAAAAAGTGAGGAAGATGAAAGTTTCTGGGTGATGACAGTTAACATAATGTGACGTTGCTGATTTTATCACTCACTGATATCACAATTTTTCAGAAGTTGTCTGCTTCAGAGATGAAATTGGCTGTTTGTTATGAAATTTGGTGTGTTGAATTCAAATATGACAATTAAAATAGCTGATTGGCTACGGCTTCCAAGATATTTAAGATTTTACATTTTATACTTGTGTACATTGTGTAGATCATAACGTTTTAAGTATAAATTGTAAACCTAGGTCTCTTCATGTGTTTATGGTCGGTTTACATGATATTTCACCTGTTCTCTTTATGTAACACTAGAAAATCAGCAAAAAGTTTATATAAATAAAATGTATTATGAACCAAATGGCAAAAAAAAAAAAATTATGTATAAGTACTGAATAGGTTTAGTCCTTATTCAGTGTGTAAGTTTTGGCAGCTTGTCACTTGTATTTATGAAAGGGAGCATCTCTTGTCAAGCAAAGACTGAATCTCGAATGCATAGCACTGTATGATTTTTTTAGCTGATATAGGGCAATTTGTTCAGCAGAGTGATGTAAGTTGACTTATGATTGCATCATCAGTGACTTCTAGGAATAACATTGTGGCAGCGGGGGTGTGGCCAAGCAGCAGTCTGTGAATGGAGGGCGGGGTCGGGGAAGGTAAGTGGCTAAATGTGTGTGTGTGTGTGTGTGTGTGTGTGTGTGTGTTTGTTACAGGGACGGAGCATAAAAGGAGGGGGAGAGCAGAGAAAAGAGGCTCCCTCCCGACCACAGTGCATGTGTGCATGTAGAGTGAGTGAGTGAGTGAGTGAGTGAGTGAAAGAACGCTGAAAAGCTAAGATAAGTGGAATAAAGAGTTTGTGTGTGACCATCAACTCTCACCTGCCATGCTTCTGTGCTCCACCCACATCAGGAATTGCTACAGTGGTGCTGAAACCTGGGACGCATAGAAGGGAACCACCCCATGGAGTCCTCCTCATTCAAAGAGCTCATCCTTGCCCTTGCTACCGCCCAGCAGAACCAGCATCAAGCGCTGATCGCCCTCCGAAAGGAACAAGAGCAACGCTTCGAAGCCTTGATGCTGGCCCAGCAGGAAGATCGGTAGGCATTCTGGCATCTGCTCGTGTCAGCAGGGGCATCAACCATCAGCCCAGCCAGCACACTTATGAATATGAGCCTGCAGGATGATCCAGAAGCATTCCTCGCCCTATTCGAGCAAGCAGCCGAGGCGTGGGGGTGGCCGCTGGAGCAGCACGCGGCGCACCTCCTCCTGTTCCTGACTGGCGAGGCACAGCAGCTCCCTGCTGACAGTCGACTGGTGTATGCTGACCTGAGGAAAGCCATCCTGCAGCGGGTCGGCCGCTCCCCGGAACAACATCGCCAGCGCTTCCGGACACTGGCATTGGAGGAGGTCAGCCGGCCGTTTGCATTCGACCAGCAACTCCAGGACGCCTGCCGGCTGTGGCTGAGGGCGGAAGACCGTGACGCCGACAAGATCATTGATCTGGTGGCACTGGAACAGTTTATCTCTTGACTTCCGGAAGGAACAGCGGAATGGGTCCAGTGTCATTGCCCGGTGTCGCTGGAACGAGCCATCGAGCTGGTGGAGGACCATCTGGAGGCAGCTCCAATGGCAGGCAGATGAGGTGTCACCCCTCACTTCTCTTCTCTCTCTCTTTCCCTCCCTGTCTCTCGTTCCCCTCCCCACCCCGTTCCCCTGCCACGGAGGCAGCGGCCAGCTCCTCCCCAGCCGGCCCGTCACACCTGTGGTGTCCTCCCATCTTCCTCTTCTGTCTCTGTGTTGTCTCCTCAGGTGAGTGACACCCATAACACCAGTGCAGAGGGAAAGCCTGGGCCGTTGTGCTGGCGCGGCAGGGAGTCAGACCATCTCCAGAGTCGAAGCTCTGCAAGGGAGGTGGGAGCTGTGATCCGGATCCCCGACGTGCCAGAAACCACCCCTGATCAGGCTGGAACGTATTGCATACCGGTAAGTGTTCAAGAGGATACATATCATGCTTTGGTGGATTCTGGTTGTAATCAGACCTCAATTCACCAATGCCTGGTGCAAGGTGAGGCATTGGGGAAAGAACAAGCAGTGAAAGTGTTGTGTGTGCATGGGGATGTTCACAATTATCCCTTAGTGCCTGTCCATATTATATTCCAGGGCCAAATGCATAGAGTAAAGGCGGCGGTTAGTCCTCGTCTCACCCACTCATTAATTTTGGGTACTGATTGGCCAGGGTTTAAAAAGCTGATGGAATATTTAACATGTAGTGGGTCCTGCACTAGTAACTAGTTAACTGTCAGCTGTCCATCGGTTGTTGGCTTCCAGTTTGAGTGAACGCTGGCGCAAATTACTGCCGCTGCTCTCTGTTTTTTAAACTAACTTTTATCTGCAATCTCTACTTTTGTGATGGTCATTCCTCTCCCACCACTGCTACTCTGCGTATTTCCCATTCTGGCATCATTTCATATCAGATTTTCCCATGTTTATGTGGCTTTATTAGCCTACCTGTGATGCCCTGGCTCTCACTCCTCGACCGGTTGCTTCTGCTTTTTGGATCCGACTACTGAGCCAGAATGTGGATCGACAGGTTGGCCGTGTGGTCTATATTCTTCTGGACTGCCCTGCTCCCTCTGATGAACTCAACAGCCGTGCTTCAATACTCGGCTGCTGAGCTTCTGAAACTTCGCCTCCACCTGGTTGTCCCACCACTGGTACTGCAGCTCTGCCCTGACATCGCTCGTTTTCCTCGTCGGAGATACATTCACCGTGGGTCTCGATGGAGCTTCAATATTAGAATAGAATAGAATAGAATAGAATCTTTATTGTCATTGCACATCAGGTATACAATGAAATTGCAGTGCTTCTCCGGCCGGTGCATAATAAATATAAAAAAGAAAAAAAAACAGTAAAATATTAAAAGAAAACAGTAAAACAGTAAAATAAGAATAAGAAAGGAGTAAAATAGAAATAAGAAAGGAATGCATATTTACATCATTTACACTAGCATACACTCTCTTATGAGTTCAGGAACCTGATGGCCCAGGGAAAGAAACTGTTAAGTCTGTTTGTCCTGCTTTTGAGGCACCTGTATCTCCTGCCAGAGGGCATGAGGGTAAACAGGTGCTGTCCCGGGTGTGAGGGGTCAGCAGTGATTGCCCTCGCTCTCCTGAGACACCGTGTGCTAGCAATGTCTTCTAGCGAGGGTAGGGGACTGCCAGTGATGTGTTGTGCAGTTTTAATGACCCTCTGCAGATTCTTTCTGCCACAGAGCAGTTGGCGTACCAAGCTGTAATGCAGTATGTCAGGACACTCTCGATGGTGCTGCGGTAAAAGGCCACTAACAGTTTCTCCTCCAGATGGTTCCTTCTAAGTATACTTAGGAAGTGGAGTCGCTGTCGGGCCTTTTTTACCACCGCGGATGTGTTGGCAGTCCAGGAGAGGTCCTCGGCTATATGTGTCCCAAGAAACCTGAAGGAGGACACCCGCTGGACACAGTCCCCATTGATGCTCAGTGGGGTTGGATCCCCCCTGTGTTTCCTGAAGTCAATCACCATCTCCTTAGTTTTGCTGGTGTTGAGCAGCAGGTTGTGTGCAGAACACCAACCTGCCAGCATGTTGACCTCATCCCTGTACGCAGTCTCATCCCCTCTGCTGATAAGGCCGATGACCGTGGTGTCATCCGCAAATTTAATTATGGTATTGGAGGGGTGGATGGGTGTGCAGTCAAGTGTATACAGGGAATACAGGAGAGGGCTCAGCACACAGCCCTGAGGAGAGCCTGTGCTGAGGGTCAGGGTGGAGGAGCAGGTGGTGCCTACCTTAACTGTTTGAGGGCAGTCAGTCAGGAAGTCTTTGATCCAGGCACAGATGGAGGGGGAGAGAGCAATGTTGGTCAGCTTTTCCACCAAGATGTCAGGAATAATGGTTTTAAATGCTGAGCTGAAGTCTATGAACAGCATCCTGATGTAGTTCCCTGGCTGCTTGAGGTGGCTGAGTGCTGTGTGCAGAGCTATAGTGATGGCGTCCTCCGTCGATCTGTTAGCTCTGTAGGCGAACTGATGTGGGTCCAGGTTTGAGGGGAGACAGTCCTTGATGTGGTGAAGGATAAGCCTCTCAAAGCATTTCATGACTACTGATGTTAAGGCAATAGGTCTGTAGTCATTGGGACACTTTGGGGCAGGAGTCTTTGGGACAGGGATGATGGTAGCTGATTTCAGGCACTGGGGGATAGTAGTCTGTGACAGTGAGAGGTTGAACAACCTGGTCAGGACTCCTCCCAGCTGGTCAGCACAGGCGCAGAGTACTTTTCCGAGTACACCATCTGGTCTGGCTGCTTTCCTGATGTTTACAGTCTTCAGCACCTGCCTCACCTGGTGTTCCTGGAGTGTGAGTATGCTGTGACTGGAGGTCTGTGGTGGTTGTGCAGCTGTGTGTGGAGCCTCTGCTTTGAAGCGGGAGAAGAAACTGCTTAATTCCTCAGCCAGCGATGCGTCAGCGATGGTAGTGATGGGTGTGGAGCCTTTGTAGCTGGTGATGCTCTGTAGCCCCTGCCACACCAGCTGCAGGTTATTGTTGGCGAGATGGTCCTCCACTTTCCTCTTATAAGCAGCCTTAGCAGCTTTGATGCCTCTCTGCAGCTCTGCCCTCGCCACGCTGTACTGTTCTCTGTCACCTGACTTGAAGGCAGAGTTTCGGTTTCTCAGGAGTGTCCGGATGTCTGAGGTGATGATGACTCCTCTTCCATCAACTCCATCTGGACTTCATCTCGCCATCAACTGAGAAATTCCGCCAGGAGAATGGCCCACGGTGTACTAGCCAGCCTAGCCAGGTCAGCTAATACTTCCTTCACGAGAGACCACAGTGATCTCCCTTGCAGACTATTTAACATCTGCTCACTTTCGGGCAAAGGACATCTCCTCCAGGACCTCATCAATGACCGCAAGTATGACTTCTTGTGTCTGACTGAAACATGGCAACAATTAAACGACTTTTCCCAGCTGAATGAAGCAACTCCCCCTGGGTTTGTTTACATCTGTCAGCCCCGTGCCACTGGCCATGGGGGAGGTCTTGCAATGATCTCTCGCGAGAATTGGAAAGTCTCACCTGTCTCTGTGACTGCTTATCCATCATTTGAGTTTCTTGCCATAAAAATGAATGGTACGTCTCCAACCATAGTTGCCACTGTTTACCATCCACCTAAGCCCAACTCTGACTTTATCAGTGAATTCTCTGCTTTCCTCACTCACATTTCCTCCTTCTCCCCTACTATAATTCTGCTTGGTGACTTCAATGTACATATTGATAATACTCATAACCACCTCACCAAAGACTTCATATCCTGCTTGGACAGCTTCGGGCTGCAGCAGTTTATTGATTTTCCCACGCACTCGAAAGGTCATATTTTGGACCTTATCTGTTGCTCTGGTGTTACTCCCTCTAATTATTCTGCAGCCGATCTTCCCATCTCTGATCACATGCTTATTTCATTTAATGTTAATGTCACTTTATCCAAAACTAAACTGTCTCGTGCTATCTAATTCCATAATATTAAGGACATTAACTTAACTGCACTGGACACTGGTATCGCAAATTTCCCTAGCATCAACCTCACATCCACTCCTGATGAACTGCTCTCCCACTACAATAGTGGCTTCCACAATCTCCTGGACACCCTGGCTCCTTTAAAAACACGGACTCTCTCCTTCTTCCAATCGCACCTTGGTTTACACCCGAACTCTGCCAACTTAAGGCCAAAAGTCGTCAACTGGAAAGCCTCTACAGAAAAACTGGTCTCACTGTTCATAAGGACATGTTCATGAATCACATTCTCTTCTATAAGGATTCTCTCTCCATTGCAAAATCCAATTACTATGCAGACTTAATCAGACTAGGTAATGGAAACACACAAGCATTATTTTCTCTGGTTAACAAAACACTACGCCCACCTGACTGTCTCCCTCCCCATTTTTACTCAACTGATTTTTGCAATTCAATTGTGGCATTTTTCAACACAAAGATTGACAGTATTCATCAGCAACTAGCCCCTCACATCTCAGCCACCTCACCCTTCCCAGCTTTTCAAATCCCTTTTTCCCCACCCACTCTCTAGCTTCAAACTTCCCTCTGCTGCTGATATATCTGACCTCATCCACAAATCCAAGCCATCTACCTGCCAGCTTGATCCTCTCCCTACTTCTCTGGTAAAAGCCTCAATCCATTCTCTGACCCCTCTAATAACTGCTATTGTCCATTCTTCTCTCACCTCTGGTACTGTCCCCTCATCTTTCAAATCAGTCATAGTAACCCCAATTCTCAAGAAACCTAGTGCTGACCCCAATAATTTCAACAACCTTCATCCCATCTCCAATCTCCCTTTCCTTTCCAAAATCCTGGGGAAAACTGTCTCATCTCAGGTTCACGATCACCTTTCTCTTAATAATCTCTATGAACAGTTTCAGTCTGGCTTTCACCCACTTCATAGCACAGAAACAGCTCTTGTCAAAATCACTAACGACCTCCTCATGGCTGCTGACACTGGACTCCTTACCATCCTCATCCTCCTCGACTTGAGTGAGGCCTTTGATGCAATCTCTCACACCATCCTCATTGACAGATTAGCTGCTATTGGACTATCTGACATGCCCCTGGACTGGTTTAAATCATATCTCTATGGCCACACTCAGTTGGTCCAACTGAAAACATTCACGTCCCAACCATTCCCCCTCTCTTCTGGTGTACC